>NC_068970.1:11410681-11713712 GCF_016808095.1 Vigna angularis | reverse complement strand
CTTTATTAATTTTTTTCTTCCACTGTATTCAAATATATCAAATGATTAATTTAGACACTTGGAGTGTTAGTTACACATAAACACGTATATCTCAAGAATGTCCACCCAAATCTTAATTAAACATATAAGAATAATCATTTGAATTCAGTGATAAAAATTATTTAATTCGTAACAAATGTACGATTAGCGATAATATTTGAGTTCAATAGTAAATCAATTTTTTTTTCATTCTTTTCACTCCTAATCTCATATTAAAAGCCAGACATTATCCATCACGAAAAAACTCATAAAAGTTTTTTTTTTTTTCAACTCTCGTTTAACATCTTCATTTGACACCAAAACTCTCCCTTTATTCTAGACACATTTCATTCCATTTATATATCTAGTTTTATCTCTATATTTTTTAAGCTTTTATATAATTATATATATATATATATATATATATATATATATATATATATATATATATATATATATATATATATATATATATATATCTTTTAAGAACTTTAGTTCATACCTCATTCACAATTTTAGAACTCTATTCTTTTTCTTGCATTGTCTTGAACATCAAGATTTCTTATTTCAGTCCAAAAGAGTTTTTTTTTTTAACAAAACAAAACTTAGAGTGATACACAGATTTTTAAGTGATCTATCTTTAATACTATTTAGGTAATAGTCTCTTCATGTTTTAATTCTCCCAAAAAATACACCAATAATAATTCCTTTAAAAAACAAAAGTTAAATCTCATCCTTAATTAGTCTAATACAACTTATAAATCTCAAGTTTTAAGTACAGATAGCATAAGACTGAAAATGGTTTTGCCTTGTCTGTGAATTGACAATTTGAGAAGTATGTCCATTAGTTCATGTAGACATTTTCAAAATCCAGCCGTTAAAAGACTTTGAAAATCTGTGAGTCACTTCATCTTATAAAAGAGTATGCTCGTGTAACTTAGTTGGTAGGATTTGTCTTACTTGAATAATGGAGTCTAGGTGCGCCAAGGAAACTTTTGAATCTCTCTCTTCACTCCTTAAATGCACCTTTCGATTATCTTTATTCAACATTTTGATTTTGCTGTATAATATTAATTTCTTCTTTTACTCAAAAAGACAGCATAAACCACTTTGAAAAATATGTTAATTTTACTATATTATATATAAAATAGTGCTACAAAAAATAAAACGTTTGCCTTCCTACTTGATCTTCGAATGTATAACTTAACTTAGTGTTTTGGACTCCTAAAAGGTGGGATACATATGTAATCTTTTCTAAATGAGAAAGGCTAATCTAGTTTTGGTTTTAGGATGGTGAGCAATTGTTTTGGACTCCTAAAACAAACAATGAAATCAATAACCCCGTTTTATATAGTAAAATTGTCCAGTTATAATATTTCAATTGTCACAAACTCTTTCATCAAGGCTTCTTGCTATAAAAACTCAAAATTCAAAACTTGGGTTTCCACTCTTAAAACAATTGCTCACCATCCTAAAACCAATACTAGATTAGCCTTTCTCATTTAGAAAAGATTACATATTTATCCCACCTAAAGCAAATGTTAAGAATCTTAAAATCAAGAATGAATTATCCTTCCTCGTTTGGTTTTTCATAATCCAAACCACTGTAAGATTCATGAGCTTTTGTAAATTGTTTTACTACACTGTTAACATTAAAATTTAAATTCCTATGTAAAAGAATCATTTCCTCTTGTGGAAAGCTTTGAATTAACCCTTTTAAATCTTCAGATTGTTTTCCAAAATTGGTTTTATCCTACTCAGTTGAGCCACATATAAACGTTAAATGGATAAAAGATTCAGGAACTTTGGCAACTGAAACAAAATTTGCTTAAAACAGTATATCCAGATGAAGAAAAGTGAATATAACTTTGACAGTTGACAATGTATGAAGTTGTTGTTACATGCAGAAAAACTGCGAACTGATTACTCAGATCAGCCATATACAATTGTATATCCGCTTCAAAACAGTATTCTCGTTCGGAGTCGGCAGATTAAAAATGAACATAAACTTGAGAAAGGTGAGAACTATATTTTCTCTTGTTTTTCTTTTAACCATTCAACAAAATTGTCGAGGATCACGGGCCATGCTTGACTGGAATCATAACTTAGAAGATCACTGAGACTTACCTGCCACCAACAAAACGTCAGACATATTTTTCTGCTTGCGAGTTTTAAATATGAAGTACACCAAATTTTACCCATCAAATGTACTAGCGTACAATTCATACACATGGATAATTAGACGTTATCCCTACAGCCGTTGACCACATGCAAACGGATGGGTTGAGTTTTTCTTGAATGATTTGAATTAAACTCGTTAAAGCAATTGGCACACCTCGTTTGAACCAATGTCATTTCTAATAAAAGTTTGTTATCCTTCTATTTGATTTATAAAAGTTTTTTAATCAATGCCCTGCCTTCCTTAGTTCACTGGTTAGCAAGACCAGTTATAATACCTGATTTCTATGTTCAAATTTTTTTTGCACTCTTTCTCTTCCTTATTCTGAAAGTGGAAATGCCTATTATATACCAAATTAAAAATCAAAAGAGTAATGTACTATGAGACACTTTTACATTCATTTGATAAAATGATCATAAAGGTGTAAAGTTTTATATTTTTTTAAAAAAAAAAAGAGAGTAAACAGTAAATAAGGATAGTGTCAAATGAATGTAAAATATTTAGGTGTGTCAAAGAATCATTTTCCAAATTAAAATAAGATCTTTGAATTGATCAATGGATAAGAAGATAATCAAGGTATAAAATAGGTAAGCAAACGACATATTTTGAACTAGTCAACCCTAATCTTTAACTGTGAACTGTTTAAATTAAGAAGCTTTAACTGTGAATTGTTTAAATCAAGTCAACTACGAATTTGGTTTAACTCTGACTCGTTTACACCAGTAATGAGTATAAACAAGACGAACTTGTGTTTGTTTAACAATTAAAAGGGGAAAAGGATGAGTAGCATGAAGTAAACCCAATTCAAAAATCAAGAGACTTGTGAATTTTGCGACTGGATTTCTAATGGTGTATGTTATGTTCACTGATAGAAGAAAGTAACCGATCCATAAAATCCTAGCTATCACCATAAAAGTAAATATCAAATAGAAAGAAAATGTAAACTAATATTCCAAGAGATATTTTCCTCTCGAGCGTTAACTGACTATTTTTATTTTTTACAACTTACTAAGGGCTTCGTAATATTTATAAAATAATCAAATTAACCTTACAAAGAGATAGTAAACTCAACCAGAAGTGAAAAATGCGTATGATATAAAATCCTAAAGGCAAAGTAAGAAAAAGAATAAAAACAGCATTACCTCCTTAAAAAACCGATAAAAATTTCTCCAGTGATCTATGTTTAGTGCCCTGTAGTCATTTTGAACCTGTCAAATAAGCATTTCAACTATCAGAAAACAATTTAATGTGTATGGACATTAAAAGTCTTTTCAACATCTTCCACCTAAACAACACAACTTTAGTGTGTATCATATACAAGGAATAACCAAGGGAAATTACCATCGTTTTAACTCCATGGGAAAATATTTCAAGAATTTACACTACTTTTAGATCATGAAAGTACAAGAAAACAAATTTATATGATCAAATAGCTATAGTTTTAATGTGGAACAATAATTAAGTACAAGAAAAAAAAGTATAATATCCTTCACAATCTAGCATATTTGCTGGACATTACTGAAAGTTGTCATTAAGAGTCATTACATGCAACTGAAAAAGTTTAAGCAAAGGGCAGACAAGCATATTATTATTATATAAAACCTACACTACCTTTAGATACTCAGTTAATAAATTAACTTGAGTAGGGAAATCAGATCTCAGAACGACATTCAACAGCTCACAGATGGTCTCAATATCTACACTCCTTTGCTTATCTTCTGAAAGTATTATTATTTACGTTAGTTACATATAAGAACTCGAAAGCAGTGATGTAGAACAAGTAGTCTAAAATAAGAGTGAAATCCCAGTAATACTGGTTTTACCCGTCAGGCAGTAGTGAAATGCATAGGAATAAAAATCTTCAAAGCACTCTTGTACCATCACCTAAACAAGACACAAGAAATAATTACACCAAAATTCTTTTTGAATGACAACCTTAGTGGTTAATCTTAATAAGAACACAAGAAAACTTCACTAAGTAACTTAAAACAGAAAAATAAAATACCTCTTTCTGCAGTCCACCAATGACCTTTCTTAACTTTGGGAGTGTGTCGGCCCCTAAACATTTGAGCCCTTTTCGCCACTCATCCTATCAAGATAGGAAAAAACTGATGATGATAACATGTCCAAAAACTAACATTGTGGTGAAGAAATTCAAGCCACCTTTACTAATGATGACAAGAATGCATAGCACCAATATACGAAGATTTTGGTTTGATGACCTTAGATGCCATCACACAGTGTTTTGCTCTCTCTCTCTCTCTGACACAGATGCAATATACCCAAATGTGACAGGGTTTTCAACATTTAACAAACGAAAAGTTATTAACTATATTCAGAATGACGCTCAAAAAGAATCATATCTCAGACCATGATTCAGCCAACTTTTGTATAAAAGAAAATTCCATTTACTGGGGAGAATTTAGTATTTCAGTAATCCACATGAATATAACAGATAGACCAGAGAAGTCCTTGTCTACGAGCTGATAAGCCCAACTGGATGGGCCCAAGTCTAGAAGATTTGAATGTAATGATGTTGTCAGAGGTCCAGTCCTTCACCAGACCAATGAAAATGCACCACAAGAAACATCAACCTCAAACATAAAGCTCAGCTTCGTTCCTCAACCAAGGTGTTCAAACCTCCATTGTACCAAAAAAAAGAAGATAAAGTACAGATAAGGTAAAAGAAAGACCAAAAGAAACCTCCACAAACAAAATGATCTAACTTCCAATCAAACATGGGCCTACAAGACCATTTGTGTAGTTCACATATATACATCCTCACAAATTGAACAATTTCCTTAGAGACAGAATTTCATCAGGTAATATATATTTCATGGGACATCAAGAGGCTACTTGCCACCACATACACCAAAATCCATCAATCCTGCTGCAATCCCGCCCTCTGCTTGCCCCCCAACAAAATTTCCACACCACTGTTGTCAATAATATTTCTTATATCATGAGCTCACAATACAAAAAAGTTTAGCTAAAGAGCCATACCATACCATTAACTCCCTTTATCTGTTATTGAAGTAAAAAGCCTACTCCGGATTAAAGGGCAGAGAATAGACGAAGAAAAGACCAGCAACAGAGCATACTTGAAATTTACAGTGCCATCCTATCTATTTCACTAGTATCGATTCCATTATTAGCTACACACAAATTAAATAAACAAATCAGAGTTTTCTTTAAGTGAGAAGTTCCTTTTTTTCTCAATGAGAGGTTGAACCTTTCTTCATCATTGTGAGCTCACACACACACACATATCTATATAGAGAGAGAAAGGATAAATGCAAGTATATACATCAAAACATTGAAATGTAAAAATACATCAATACATAAGTATTAAATGAAGGGTTACATCAAGAGCACCATGGTCAATAAATGAGTGTTGAAATGTCATTCACTAATTTCAGCAGTATGTAACTAAACTAAGATTGTAAAGCAATACTCTCTACCAACCTTGGAAAAATACCCTTGTTTTTCAGCTTTCATTTTCCTGACAAGATAAAAACATATATTTATATGCCACAATATCAAAAAACCAGTTATATACAGGAAAAGGAAAGATTAATCCAGTCCATTACTTACCAAGCAAGTATCAGCATTCTAACATCTGTATGATCCACATGCACATCTTTACAAAATGCCACAATCCCGTCTGGGCTGACCAACCAAACAAAAAGTATAGAGAATGCATCAAGACGAGTCACATAAACTTTAACGAAGAAGGGAAACAGTCTTAAAAACATAAAAGAGAAGCATTGAATCTCAACACGCATAATATTGCTGAACACGTGTTTGTTAACTAAATTTATATATATATATATATATATATATATATATATATATATATATATATATATATATATATATATATAAACAGACCTAAGCCCTGTCTAATTCCTTACTTAAAAAATGCATTGAAAAAATAAATAAACCACCGTATGCTACTTAAACATAAGCTAAGTTCCAAGCAAATCAATTTAACTAAAGCATGAAATATTCTAATCCTAAACAAGATCAAACAACAATTAAAGCATGCCACAATAATTTCAACATGCACATACTTACTCAATCAAACCCAGTGACTTATTTGCATACGATTCGAATATGTTATCTATTCGATCTAATTGCTTTGTGGTTGCTTTCTTTGGTTCTGAAATAATAACACGAAATGAAATAAGTACTATCAAGAACTCAGCAAATTCGAGTCAGCATTAGATGGAAAAGGTGAAGATAAAACGAAATATTTCGACATTAATTTGAAAAACTAGAAGCAGTCATGCATAATTAAGGCTTACGGTTCAGGACAATACACATAGTGAAATATTTCATCGTACTTCCAGAGACCTCTTTCATGCTGATACTATTCGAAAAAATAGCTCAGCAAAAACCAAATGATTCATTTGGAATGCAAATAGTTACAATTTTTTTCCACAAATCTAACCAAAAGGACACTAATTATTTTGTCTACGGGAATGCAGTTGCCTTCTTAATAACATCTTCAGTCTCACCACAATGGTAGTGCTTTTACCTCGTAGCATTTTAAATGTTTCCCCCATAAATAGATCAATCAACCCTCATGAACTGTAGAAGTATTAAGCTAAAATTGCTCTCAGATTGTATTGGCTATAAACATGCAGGCTGTCTTCATAAGTGGCATCATACTGTTCTAGTAAGCTGCAACAGATAGCAGAAAAGCTGCCTCCCAGAAGATATGTACTCTGGATTTTAAAACACTATGACATCATTAACTATTTAATACGAAACAGACATTGTCTTATAAGCACAGATGTGTTTTTCCAATTTATATATACCACCATGTAAGATACAGGTGCCATTCAAGTTATGTGCCTGACAAGCACCGTTCAAATTATGAGCTTGCAGAACAGAAGGTAACCGGATGCACACTAAAAATAAACAAGGTAAACTGCCCATTGAAAATAATTTAGATCATAATTGGGCACGAGCATTCTAATAACAAATTGCATCAGTATTACACAATTAACATTAC
The DNA here is from genome assembly GCF_016808095.1 of Vigna angularis. Lineage (NCBI taxonomy): Eukaryota > Viridiplantae > Streptophyta > Magnoliopsida > Fabales > Fabaceae > Vigna > Vigna angularis. Next base: position 11,706,495 of record NC_068970.1, on the reverse strand, counting down.
ATGTAAATGATTCATAAACAGCCGAAAAACCCAGGCTAAATGAGTAATTGATGGGAAGCATCGCAAAAACAAGATAGACACCTAGCACCACCACCACCCTCTCCCTCCAAATTAACCCGTAAAAAATGAAGGCAAATAATCAAATATGCCGCACTGAATCTGATCAAATCGTGTCCGAACTATAAAACCACAACACCAAAATCTTGTGTATTCATGCATTGAACTTTGAAGCGTTTAAATCGAATATCGTATCCAGAACATTACAAAAGCAAGACATGGTCCAATTACAGATATTTGACCTCGATCAGCACATAGATCGATTAAATTTGCCAACTTTGATACTTCGCCACAGAAAAACTCATTGCCCCACAAGAAAACAAAAAAAAAATTTAAATAATTAAATTTTTCAATATTCATTGTTCTTTTAGTGAATATTGTGATTCGATTTTCGCGGGGTAGAACCAATCGGAAACGAGAAATAGAAGTACCGGGACGAAGAGAAGAATCAACATCAGAAGAAGTGATTGGTGGGGCCGCTTTTCTTTTGGGACGAGGCATCTTCACAGATTGTGCAACCAAACACTGTCAAATCTTTGAGAGACACAATGGAATCGATTCGAAAGAAATTCAAGAAAGTAAACCCTATTCACGGAGGATGATGACGAAGAGAAACCAGCACAGATTCAAGGTTTAACAAGGTTTTATAGCTTTGGAATTAGTGCTCCTTCCATCAATCTTTTTTTTCCCTTTGGGAATTAATTGTATGAACTTAATTATTAGATTGTGAGTTAATTGAAATCACTTTGTCATAACTTTTGTAGTGATTATCATAAAAAATGCTTTGTATCTTGAATTTAATTTGTATGGCAAGTATCTTACAGGGAAAATGGTCTTTTATTTTGGACTTTGTTTATTTAATTTCAATTTGTTGTTTTGGTTATAAAAAATTGATACCAGAGTTGGAAGAAATTAAAGGGAGGTGAATGAGTTGGTAGATGAGTTAGGAACATGGAAATGAAAATAACATAATTACATTAACATGTAAGCAATTTTCATATTTTAATTTCTGAAGATATTGAATTTAATAGTTCTTACAAATTTTTATATATAATTATGAAAGAAAAAAAGGGGACCCGCAAAGTTATTTTAATCAATGTTTTTTTTTTTATGATATATTTATATTATAATATTTTATAAACTTTAATAAAATATCGAAGGATTTTTTTTGAATGTAATAAGTCTAAAATAATCTTATAACTTTTAATATATTTATATTATAATAGAATTGTTGGAAGTTTCGGATTAGAGATAAAATCAATTTAGAGTATATAAGTGAATATAAACCTCACCTTACAAGTTTGTTTTGTGGAATTCAATTAGGTTTAAAGTTCACTTCTTAAAGTCCGATAACAGGTGGAACAATATACAGAGTGATTGGATCATGGCCAGCAAAAGTTATGACCGGTAAGATTCCTTCCATATATCATATAATAAAACAAACTCAAAATAACTTTAATCAATTCTAACAATACAAGCATATAACTATATATATATATATATATATATATATATAGTTATAGTTATAGTTATATATGTGTAGATATATAGCATCATCGTGTTAATATTGACTTATCCATAGTGCATGAACAGTGGTCTCAAAGTAGATTTTCTTGAACTCACACATCCAACATAGTTTGAATTCAAGTAGCCAATCATTTTAAGATGATTTAACTGTCTATAGGTCAACATGTGGTGTTTGGTTCCTTGTAAATACCTAAGAACTTTCATTGTAGATTTCTAGTGTCGTTAAGAGATTGCTTTTATATCGGCCTAACATTCCAACAGTAAAACTAATGTTTGGCTTAGTACAAGTTTGAGTATACATAAAACTCCCAACCACTAATGGATAAAGAACGAGGTCCATGACCTTTCATTCCAAATTATTATTGGGACATTGCATTTGATTAAACTTGTCTTATTTCTTAATTGAAACTACTCCGGAGAACATTTTTTCATTATTAATCTCTTTAACACTTTATTAATTTGGCCTTTTTGAAATAAACTTAACAATCTTTGTGATTTATCACAAAATATTTTTATTCCTACCATATAAGATATCTCACTCATATACTTCATTTCAAAGTTACTAGAAAGAAACTTATTTACATAATGTAACTTACCAAAATTATTAACAGAAAGAATAATGCACTCAACATAAAAAAAATTAAAGATAACTTGCTTTTATGTATATACATCGGTCAATCATGTTCTTTACAAAACTATATGAAGTTATGTATTATTAAATTTTGGATACAAAAAGTTTGTTTCCATCCATATATTAATTTATTCAATTTGCACACCAAATTTTATTTTTCTATGGGGAACCTTTTAACTGATTCATATGAACTTTCTGTTCTAAGTTACCGTTTAGAAAAAAAAATATTTATATTTATTTGATATTGTGTAAGATTAATTCTCACTTATTGAGAATAAAAACAAAGAACCGACTATATTGTGCGTAAAATAAGTTAATTGTCCTCTTTCATTATTATTTTTATTTTACTTTTGTTAGTATTTCACTTCATACTTCATACTTATATTTTTTAGTTAATTTTGTTACGTTTAATATTAATTCACACATAAATGACAAGTATAATAATTTTTCTTTTGTTTGGAAATGTGCAAACACTCATATGTACTTTAGACTTTTATTTGGAAGTATAATTTTTCTAGAATAATAAAACACTTTTAAGTTATCATATTTTTATTGTACTATTTTTATTTTTATTTCATTAATTCTTACTGTTCAAATTTATATAATATTGAATCCAATGTTATTATAATAGAAAAATAACAATAATGTTTTTAAAGTCAAGACAACATGATGATTAATTACAATATTTTTTCAGTAGACCAGAGAATAATATTTTTCTAATTAATTATACATTTATTTCATGAAGTTGTTAATTTTATGTTTATATAACTTATTTCATTTTTAGGATTAATTGTAAACTTATTGAGTGTAAAAAAATGTAAAACATTAAACAAAGACTATTATTTCAATGTTTATATTTAGTTTTTCTATTAAGATTTTTCTTATGCAAATTGTCCAATAAGTTTACAAACCACATGTTAAGAAGGTATTCAATTTTTCAAGCCAAATACAAAATGAACCAACATGCCATTCCCACAAATAGTTGAACTTTACTATATATAAAAAAATACTTACAAGGTTATTTTCATTTTAAAGAAATGAAAATACGAGTATTATTTGTCGTTACAATGTCAATCACTATAATTTATATAAGAATCATTATAAAAATTAATAAAGATATCATAGATAATAATTTATAATAAAATTTAAATAACTTTTACTATCTAGAAGAATTTGAAAAAGTATTTTTAGAGCAATTAAAAAATATTTTGGAGAGAAAAAAAAATTCATGCATGCACAGGAGAAAATAAACTAAATTAACGAGGTTGATGGGCGTAAGAGTTTGACAGATGGGCCAGAGCCCATAAGTACTAAAAGGACAGAACCGGCCCAATCCACAGGACCGTGTGGTGACTCTGTAAAAGACTGGAACTGGCTAGGGTTTTCTTTAGTTTCTAGAGAAGTGCAGCGGCTTGTTTTTGCGTTGGATCGTCCGCAGCGAAAATGGTAAGAGTGGAATCCATGGTCGTTTGTTTTGTGAATTGTTTGAAGTTTTTCGATTGTGACGTGAAGCTATTGATTTGATGTGTAGCCTTCCCACAAGACGTTCAGGATCAAGAAGAAGCTTGCCAAGAAGATGAGGCAGAACAGGCCCATCCCTTACTGGATCCGCATGAGGACTGACAACACTATCAGGTCAGTTTCCAAAAACTTCCTAGGATTTTCAGGATTATGTTTCTTGATTTCGTGTATTCACACCCTGCCATTCTTGTCTTTTTATTTTTGTTTGTGTTTTAAGGTATAATGCAAAGCGCAGGCACTGGCGCCGCACCAAGCTCGGATTTTAAGTTGGATGGACGACCCTTGCGTTCTAGGTTTTTTAGTGTAATCCTTAATATTGAAACATTGTAGCTTCTGAGTGTTTTTGTCATCGTTTATTTCTCATTTTACAATTGCTTATGATTTTTACTACAAATGTGAAACTGTGATGGATATTTTAATTTTGAACGAGTTGCCGTATTTTCTCTTCATCTCTCCTCCTCGCTATTCAAATGATTGATGAAAACCTCGTACCCTGTTTCGTGAAAATCTTGGAATATGCTTGATGCCGGGGTCAGCTTAGTTGTGTAGTGAAGGGTTAATACCTCAATTACCTAAGGAAAAACATCAAAAAATGGTTGGATTACATAGTATGGCACAATGACCGAATCTAGGGTGTTACTGTGAAAGTCATGATACGACGCCTGCTACTATATATATATATATATATATATATATATATATATATATATATATAGTTTTGTCTTTCTTTAATAGTATATGAGCGTTATATATCCATGTTTTTTTTATTGTGAAAGCAAACTGCGTGGTTGAATCGAAATCACTAGATAGATGGTTTGGAATAATACATTAGGGATTGCCTTGTTCTATGGCTAAGTGTCAAGCGGCTTATCCTATAGAAACCATTGTGTGTGATTGTTGAAGAAATACAGTCATTCGAGGAGAGTTGGTGATGACAGGAATAAAGTGTTTTTATATTTTATGGACACTGATAGGTGGAAATTTGTTGGGATGCACTTGAAAATCAGGATACATTTTTACCAAAAGGAAAGGGATGGAAGCTAAAGTTGCTTCCATCAGGTGGACGTGGGTTTCCCAGCAGATGATGGAAACCAAGTCTGAATATCAGGAATTGTTATAATCTAGATTTTTAATATATATTTTTTGTTTCAAGTTTTAGAACAGTATAATATATGAACGTTATTGTAGAATGTTAACAATACTGTTTTGATGTTAGGAAACTATTGGAACTTGAATTCTGTCTACGAAGTGCATTCCTGTTAAAAAAGTTCTACATTAAAAACCAACTCCAATGCATCATGTTTTCCTTAGAGAGTGAACCGGTCAAGAACGAAGAATGACATTGGGAACCTTATATTTTCGTTGAGCAGATAAAGTGATCGTGTTCCAATTCCAACTAGTTAAAGCATGTGTTGTTTAAGTGACAACGTCAAGTTTTGTTCGTTACGTTTTAATGTTGGAACTAACGTTGGGTTAGGGGTGATCAAGAAATCATTAGAATGAAGGACTAATTTCTTAATGGAAGAAATTACTACGTGATTGCTCCCCTTGCTTAGCCATCGTTGCTATACATAATTTTATAGAACACTCTCAGCTTGCATGAAAAACGAGCAAAATTTAATTTTGACATTTCAGTGGCAACAGTTGTAACATTTTTCAATGGGAACTTTAACTGAATTATTTGATTTAAAGCGTAAACAAAACTATTTATAAGTTTAGAGGACCAGTTTTTTAAAAACTATTAAACTGCCTTTTTACTAGCCAAGCTATTTAGTCCAATTTCTATCTCTTTGTAGATTTGTTTTTCAATTAACAATAAAGTCCTTTTTTATTAATGCAATTACTTTTTTAATCAATTTCTCAAGCCACTCATAATTTTTCTCTCGTAATTTTCTTAATTTTTACGAGTAATTTTTAATAAAATCAAACTACATAGAGACAAAAGTAACGATTTTCAAAATCTTAATGTGTAAAACAAAAATATGTAGAATATTGATATACTAATTTATCACTCAAATTTCTTGAGCTTGTTGTCATCCTATTTAGAATTGATAGATGCATTCCATTCAACTAGTTGTATGTACAAACTAATACTTCATCATTTTGTAATTTGTTTTATTGGTGTTAAATTATGGTTGTTTTTTAATGCTATTTTGTTTTTTTTATGTTGATCGAAGTTAATTTTTATCAATATAAATTTGGTTTTTCGGTAATCTTGATTAAAATTTCTGTTAAAATATATAAAGCTAATTTTTATTGATATTAATGAGATTTTCTTTTTTATCAATTATAACAAAAAGTATTTTGATTCTACGGATTGAAATAATTGTGGTTAAATCAGAAAAAAAATAACAATATAAGAAGTCTTAATCAGCATGGATTAAAAAAAACTTCTCAAATGTTGCTAAAAATAAGTAATTTCAATTAATATTGACGATATTTTTAATTTATTAAATATGATTTAATACTACTACATTTTTTATATTTAATTGTAATTGAAATACTCCTAAATAAAAATTTAATAAAATTAAATTGCTTATTCAAATAAAATTGTGAATTGAAAGTATTTTAGTTTGAGTAAAATTAAATTATTATTATTACAAAAGATTAAAAGCGAATATCCACTCCTTGACATTTTAGTGCAGTATAAGAAGTTATATCCTATTTTCAATTTTATTTATTTTTTCATGTGGAGGGGTGAAAACACTTTATTTTTCATATACAGGGACGAAACGCCATAACAATGTAACTTCAATGTCTATAAAAAAAGTTATTTTCGATGGTTGGTTAATATTAGACGTCCAGAAATAGTGCAGGACTTACAAGATAAGATAACTTAAATTTTTCTTTAAATTTTTAGAATAATTTTTTTAAGATAAAACAGTGATAAAATTTTAAGTTTCAAAACAGATAAACTGTGATGAAGTTTTAAAATTTTTAAAGAAGTGTGATGATTGATTATAATCATATTATTTCAAGAGATTTAAAATTAAATAAGTTATAAAATGACGTTCTTAAGTGAAAATCATTAATTCAATGGCTAGTCCCAAATTAGACTCAGAATAAAACATTAATAAAACAAAAAAAAAAACTGATATTGTAACAAAGAAACTCAAGTGGTCAGTTTGCATGCAAATATATGCATTTCACATCCGACAAACATTCCGAAAGAATAGGAAGTTTGTGGTGGAAAACAGAAGTACCGCACCAAAACAAACATGCATTGTGTACTTTGTCGCAAAGTTCATCACTATAAAGCCTGGGAAAACCTTGTACAACATAACTGTCCCTTTCCAGAATAGTTTTCTTCTCATTTTTACACCCTTTTGGCATGGTATTCCTGGCCTAAAGGGAGTGGGCTCTAGGAGCTCCTAGATTAGAGCAGATAATAAACCATTAAACCTAAACAAATAATTAAAAAAACATTAATTAGGTAGGAAAGGGACACGTTCATTTTTACAACATGGCCTCCGACATTTCGTTTGAAGACCTCAAAAACGAGAATGTGGATCTTGTAAGAAACAAAAACAGTGATCATCTTGTGTTGCTTTGAATCTCAGACATTATCCTTTTCTGTGAGATGACTTTTGTGTATGTGTGTGTGCATGCAGGAACACATTCCTGTTGAAGAGGTTTTCAAGCAACTGAAATGTACCAAAGAGGGTCTCACATCTGCTGAAGGAGAAAAGAGACTTCAAATATTTGGTCCCAACAAGCTAGAGGAGAAAACAGATAGCAAATTTCTTAAGTTCTTGGGTTTTATGTGGAATCCACTTTCATGGGTCATGGAGGCTGCTGCTGTCATGGCCATTGCATTGGCCAATGGAGGGGTAATCACAAATCTTTTCTGTCTTTTTCTCTGTGTTCTTGTCTTCATTTTTGGTACTTTCTTTCTTTAACAAGAGCTTGTGAATTCCTCAGGGCAAGCCACCGGATTGGCAAGACTTCCTTGGTATTGTCGTGTTGCTGCTCATCAATTCAACCATTAGTTTCATTGAGGAGAACAACGCAGGCAATGCTGCAGCTGCTTTAATGGCTGGTCTTGCACCCAAAACAAAGGTGACACCATTTCTTCAGTAATTTTCATGCACAGAGTTTATCTATAAACTCATAATTCTATATTACCCTTACACCCAAAACAAAGGTGACAGCATTTGTTGGTTCATTTTCAATGCACAGAGTTCATCTATAAACTGAGAAATTCTGAATTATCCTTAAAAGGTTTCCCTGAAAACTGCTTCAAGTTTCTCAACTTTCATGGTCACAAGAGGGTCAATAGCTGTTGGAATAAAACAAAGATTGGGACCCATCCACCATACTTTAGGGGTCAATGTTTTTCTCCTCCACCGAAAGTGGGAGAAAATGAGTCCCATTCCTCCTTGTTTCACGGTAATGAGTGCACATCTTCAGCATGTTTCTTGTTTTCTTCTCCTTCCTTCATTTATTATAAATGAAGGCAAACCAAGCAGCAAAAGATGCAACGAACAGAAAGAAGAAAAGCCACCAAATTCAGAAGTGAAGCCACGATTGAGTGAGAGAGAAAAAAAAATAGAGAGAGTCTATTTTGTGAGTGTGTGATACAGGGAGAGTCTTGTATACCATCCGAGAGGGTGAGATTTATTGAGAGATCCTCAGAGAGTGAGAGAAACACTGTAATCCTACTTTCATAGTGGAGATAATTTTCTGGACTAGGTCCCGTGGTTTTTTCCGAGAGGATTTTCCACGTTAAAATTTCCAGTGTTAATTTTCTCTTTTCCTACGCTTTCATTTTTACGCTTCCGCATAGTGCCCATTTTGGGGTTCACAGAGGAGGGAACAAGTACCGCTGTTTCCCAACAGTGGTATCAGAGCTACCGGTTCGAAAAAGTCAGAATCCTGTGAAATTCAAGATGGAAGGAGACATGTTCAAGTTAACTGCGGATAATTACTCCTACTGGAAGCCGATGATGGAAGACCATCTATACTGCAAGGATTTGTATGAACCGATCACAAATCCGGAAATTCCAGAAGGGAAGGCCGAAAAAGATTGGGAGATTCTGAATCGTAAAACAGTGGCTATGATTCGGAAATACATCGACAAAAGCTTGTTTGAGCATGTATCGACTTATACCGATGCGTATGAGTTATGGACAAAGCTTGAATCTTTGATTCAAAAGAAGACTCCCAGAAATAAAGCTCACCTTGTCAGACGACTCGTAAAGTTGGAGTACACTGACGACCAAAATATGATCGAGCATCTCAACACCTTCAAAGGTATTGTGAATCAATTAATGAAGGCGGATATGAAGATTGATGACGAGTTACAAGCTCTTCTACTCCTTAGTTCTCTACCGGAGAGTTGGGACACATTGGTGGTCACTCTCAGTAACTCAACACCAGATGGAAAACTCAAACTGGATAACATTACAGACAGTTTGCTGAATGAAGAGTCCAGAAGGAAAGAAAGAGGAATGAGTAGTCACTCAGAAGCCAACGTTGTTGAGAATAGAGGAAGGAGTGAACACAGAAACAAAGGAAAACGTGAAAAGTCACGAGGAAGATTCAAGTCTCGTTCCAAAGGTTTAACATGCTTCTATTGTGGAAAAGATGGTCACAAGAAGCAAGAATGTAGATTCCTGAAAAGAGATCAGAAGAATGGAACTGTACACCCTGATGTGGTAGATCCCAAAAAGAAGTTGGAGGAAAAGACTACAACAGCGGTGGTATCAAATGATGAGAATGTGTTCCTTATCACTGAGGTAAACTATCTAAATATTGCTTTTGATGACTGCACTTGGATAGTAGATACCGGAGCATCTTTCCATGTTACTCCTCATGAGGGATTCTTCTCATCCTATCAAAAAGGAGACTTTGGAACAGTGAAGATGGGTAATCATGTCACAAGCAAAATTGTGGGCATAGGAGAAGTGACTTTGACGACACAAAATGGAAACAAACTTGTGCTGAAGGAGGTAAGACATGTACCAGAGATACGTCTAAACCTTATCTCAGTCGGTAAGCTAGATGATGCTGGAATGAACAATCAATTCAGCGATGGAAGATGGAAACTCTGTCAAGGAAGCATGATTGTTGCTCGAGGCAAGAAGGAAGGCTCCTTGTACTGCATGCAAGGAAAAATATACAAAGGAGAGACGAATGTTGCTCAAGAAGAAAGTAAGGAGTTGTGGCATAAAAGACTAGGCCACATGAGCGAGAAGGGATTAGAGATCCTCGCAAAAGATCATCTCCAAAGTATAAAAGGACAACCACTTGAATTATGTGAAGACTGCCTAGCAGGTAAGCAGCGTAGAGTGTCCTTCCGTAGATCTGAAAATGGAAGAAGAAAAGAGCATATTTTGGATCTTGTGTATTCAGATGTCTGTTCAACATCCGAAAGGTCCCTTGGTGGTGCTCAATATTTTGTTACCTTCATTGATGACCACTCTAGAAGATTGTGGGTCTATCCATTGAAAAGAAAAGACGAAGTTCTACGAATCTTCAAGGAGTTTCACGCCTCTGTTGAACGTGAAACTGGTAGAAAGTTGAAATGCTTGAGAAGTGATAATGGTGGAGAGTACAGAGGTCCATTCGAGCACTATTGCAAGACTCATGGGATCAGACATGAGAAAGTACCTCCCAAAACACCTCAAATGAACGGTGTGGCTGAAAGATTCAACAGAACGATTGCCGAGAAGGTCAGAAGCATGTTGTCTCACGCAAAACTTCCCAAGACATTCTGGGGGGAGGCAGTGCTAACAGCAACTCAATTGATCAACTTATCACCATCAAGACCATTGAATGGTAAGATCCCAGAAGAAGTATGGTCTGGTAAAAAGGCCTCATATCGCAACTTGAGAGTCTTCGGATGTAAGGCATCAGTTCACATTCCGAAAGATGAAAGAGCAAAGCTCGATGCTAAGGCGAAAGAGTGCATATACCTTGGTTCTCCAAGAGATGAATTTGGTTTCAGATTATGGGATCCTGCAAACAGAAAGATTGTTCGAAGCAGAGATGTGGTGTTCTTTGAAGATCAGAAGATCCAAGACATCAAGAAAGTGGAGAAACCAACATTTAAGGTGATAAGAGATCAAAGCCCTATTGTCATGAAAAACTTAGGGGGAGAGACTCGACAAGCTGAGACAGTTCAGGAGTTACAACTTGATGAAATGGCTGAAGAACCTGATCAACCTAATCTGACGGAAGAAGATCAACCAATTGAGGATGCTCCGCAAGAACCCCAATTGAGACGATCAACAAGACAGAAGCAACCGTCAAGAAGGTATTTTTCAGATGAATATGTTAATTTTACTGATGAAGGTGAACCTCAAAGCTTTGTAGAAGCAATGGAGACGAAAGACAAAGGCAAATGGTTGCAAGCCATGGAAGAAGAGATGCAATCCTTAAAGGAAAATCAGACTTATGATTTGGTAGAATTACCAAAAGAAAGGAGAGCATTGCAGAACAAATGGGTGTTCAAGCTCAAGAATGAAGAGAACAACCCAAGCCCAAGGTACAAAGCACGAATTGTCGTGAAGGGGTGCAACCAGAAGAAAGGAATAGACTTTGATGAAATATTCTCACCAGTAGTGAAGATGACATCCATTAGAGCGATTCTCGGTCTGGCAGCAACACTAGACTTGGAGATTGAACAACTGGACGTCAAAACAGCATTCTTACATGGAGACTTAGAAGAAGAAATTTACATGAAGCAACCAGAGGGTTTTGAAGAACCAGGCAAAGAACACTTGGTGTGTCGTCTGAAGAAAAGCCTCTATGGTCTGAAGCAAGCTCCAAGACAATGGTACAAGAAATTTGATTCCTTCATGATCCAACATAATTTCAAGAAGACCTCCGCAGACCATTGCGTGTTTGTGAAGCATTATGAAAATGGTGAGTCCATCATACTTCTCTTGTATGTTGATGATATGTTGATTGTAGGGAAGGACAAAATTAAAATAGCTGCTCTCAAGAAGGCATTGAGCAAGTCTTTTGCCATGAAAGACCTGGGTGCAGTAAAGAAGATACTTGGAATGAAAATCTCCAGAGATCGTTCTAGAAGAATGCTATGGATATCTCAAGAAGATTACATTGAGAAGATTCTCAAAAGGTTCAACATGCACAATGCCAAACCTGCTCGTGTTCCAATCGCTGGACATTTCAAACTCAGTAAGTCTCAATGTCCAAAGAATAAAGAAGAAAAGGAAGAAATGAACAAGGTACCCTACTCTTCTGCCGTGGGTAGCCTTATGTATGCAATGGTTTGTACAAGGCCAGATATTGGCTATGCTGTAGGAGTTGTGAGCAGATTCCTGTCGAATCCAGGAAAGGAGCATTGGGAAGCTGTTAAGTGGATACTGAGGTATCTAAGAGGATCTGCCAAAAGAAGCTTGTGTTTTGGCAATGGAGATCTAAAGCTAATCGGATATTCAGACTCAGACATGGCTGGAGATGTCGATTCAAGGAAGTCAACATCAGGTTATCTGATTACTTTTGCAGGGGGAGCTGTTTCTTGGCAGTCAAAACTACAGAAATGTGTGACATTGTCCACCGCTGAAGCAGAGTATGTAGCAGTGACTGAAGCCTCTAAAGAGATGCTATGGATGAAGAATTTCCTAAGTGAATTAGGACATGATCAAGATGATTATGTGGTGAATTGTGATAATCAAAGTACCATTCATCTAACCAAGAACCCCATGTTCCATTCACGCTCGAAGCATATCGACGTGCGGTATCACTGGATACGAGAAGCGCTGGATGAGAAGAAATTGAAGATAGAGAAAATCCATACAGACTTGAATTGGTCTGACATGATGACTAAGTCAATACCAACCAAGAAGGTTGAAGATTGTTGTCAAGGTGCTGGTGTCGTGGTACCTTCCAACTAAGTCAAGATACGAAGACGGGATGGAAGCCCCATTTGTTTGTTTTATGGGGGAGTTTTGTTGGAATAAAACAAAGATTGGGACCCATCCACCATACTTTAGGGGTCAATGTTTTTCTCCTCCACCGAAAGTGGGAGAAAATGAGTCCCATTCCTCCTTGTTTCACGGTAATGAGTGCACATCTTCAGCATGTTTCTTGTTTTCTTCTCCTTCCTTCATTTATTATAAATGAAGGCAAACCAAGCAGCAAAAGATGCAACGAACAGAAAGAAGAAAAGCCACCAAATTCAGAAGTGAAGCCACGATTGAGTGAGAGAGAAAAAAAAATAGAGAGAGTCTATTTTGTGAGTGTGTGATACAGGGAGAGTCTTGTATACCATCCGAGAGGGTGAGATTTATTGAGAGATCCTCAGAGAGTGAGAGAAACACTGTAATCCTACTTTCATAGTGGAGATAATTTTCTGGACTAGGTCCCGTGGTTTTTTCCGAGAGGATTTTCCACGTTAAAATTTCCAGTGTTAATTTTCTCTTTTCCTACGCTTTCATTTTTACGCTTCCGCATAGTGCCCATTTTGGGGTTCACAGAGGAGGGAACAAGTACCGCTGTTTCCCAACAATAGCAAATGTTATGTGTAATATGTGGCATCACAGGTCGTTAACTCAAACATTTCATCAAAATGGGTAGTAGGCAAATGAGAAACAGATGACAAAAAACTAAACTAATATTGGAATATATGTTACAAAACTGGTAAATGAACTTGACATGAATTACTTGAATCCAAAAAGCTCCAATAAAAAGAAAGAAAATGAAGAGAGAACAAGGACTACAGAGGGGAAGAGAGAGCTCACAGAGACATGGAGAGAGTAGAGATCTTGTGAACGAAAGAGAGGGCAAAGGGAGGAGACATTCAAATTTCTTTTACTTTCTTCATTAAAACAATTCATTTTATTCTAAAGAATTAAGGATTTTGGAACAATCATTGAAAATCTCACTCTTTCTCTCTTGGTGTGTCCAATTTCGTTCAATTAGCAAAATCTTTAGATTTGTCGTGGTACTATGACAACTCACATATAAATTTCACATTAACAAACTAAAAGGAAGGAGCCATTTTGTACACAGGTGTTGAGGGATGGAAAATGGAGCGAGGAGGAAGCTGCAATTTTGGTGCCAGGAGATTTGATCAGCATCAAGTTGGGAGATATTGTCCCAGCTGATGCCCGTCTTTTGGAGGGAGATCCCCTTAAGATTGATCAGTCTGCCCTCACTGGTGAGTCCTTGCCCGTCACCAAGAATCCTGGTAGTGAGGTCTTCTCTGGTTCCACCTGCAAACAAGGTGAAATAGAAGCTGTTGTCATTGCCACCGGTGTTCACACCTTCTTTGGCAAGGCTGCACATCTTGTGGACAGCACCAACAATGTTGGTCACTTCCAGAAGGTACGTCTTTTCTTTATATTTCTTAATTGATTTTTTTGTTTGACAACTTTGGAATAATGTTTGAATATTGGATTGGCTTCTACCAGGTGTTGACTGCCATTGGAAACTTCTGTATCTGCTCAATTGCTCTGGGAATGTTGATTGAGATTATTGTGATGTATCCCATCCAGCAAAGGTCTTACAGAGAGGGCATTGATAATTTGTTGGTTCTTCTCATTGGAGGTATCCCAATTGCCATGCCAACTGTCTTGTCTGTCACCATGGCCATTGGGTCTCACCGTTTGTCTCAGCAAGGAGCCATCACCAAGAGGATGACAGCCATTGAAGAGATGGCTGGCATGGATGTTCTCTGCAGTGACAAGACCGGAACCCTCACTCTTAACAAGCTCACTGTGGATAAGAACTTGATTGAGGTGAATGACCAATGTGAACACTTTTGTTTTCCTAAAATGTGATAATGAATCCTTGCATTTGCACCAAAGACTTCCAATTTGTGTTAATTAAGGTTGCTTGTGAATGTAGGTGTTCCCCACTGGCATGGACAAGGATACCCTTGTCTTGTATGCTGCCAGGGCTTCCAGGACTGAAAATCAGGATGCCATTGATGCTTCAATCGTTGGAATGCTGAGTGATCCCAAGGAGGTGCTTATTAAGTTTCAAATTGATGTTCTTTTATGAACATTAGTACTGTGTTAACATAAATCATGTAGATTGGCTTATCATTGTCAATGCTATCTTTTGTGGCATCTCAGGCAAGAGCAGGAATCGATGAGGTGCATTTTTTGCCCTTCAATCCTGTGGACAAGCGCACAGCTATCACTTACATTGATGCCCAAGGCAATTGGCACAGAAGCAGCAAGGGTGCTCCTGAGCAAGTGAGGGATTCACCATTACTTTTCTTATGCATCATTATCATGAAATAATTTTTCTTATAAAAGATAACATATATGAACCTACTGATATTTGACTAACCAAATTTATGTATGTCAGATTATTGAGCTCTGTGGACTCAAGGGAGAGATTTTGAAAAAGGCCCATAAAGTCATTGATGAGTATGCTAACCGTGGTCTGCGTTCATTGGGTGTTTCACGCCAGGTGAATAAAGTGTATAATATTTCATGTCATGAATTTACTGTTAAAAACCAAAATGAGGAAAGGAAAATGATCACTTGACACAACCACTAGGAAATTCCCTTAACAAAACTCTTGCACATGGTTTTCAGACTGTTTCGGAAAAGAGCAAGGAGAATGAAGGAGACCCCTGGGAGTTCTTGGGTCTCTTGCCCCTCTTTGACCCTCCAAGGCACGATAGTGCTGAGACTATTCGACGTGCTCTTGACCTTGGAGTCAATGTTAAGATGATCACTGGTGATCAACTTGCCATTGGAAAAGAAACTGGTCGCAGGCTTGGAATGGGCACCAACATGTACCCTTCATCCTCTCTTCTTGGTGACTGCAAGGACCCAACCATTGCATCAATCCCAATTGATGAACTCATTGAGAAGGCTGATGGATTTGCCGGAGTCTTCCCCGGTAATGACATCAACCTAGTTCATGTTAATCTAACAAAACCTACATAATAACAAAGAGTTTAAAGCATAATCCTTTTAGATTTGTCTATATGACAATCTATGTTTGTTGTTGTATGATTGCATGAGTATATTCTAATTAAATAATAAAAGTAAACAAGATAACTCAAAGCAACAACAAATTGATTTTCTTGTTTCATGCAGAGCACAAGTATGAGATTGTGAAGAGGTTGCAAGATAGAAAGCATATTTGTGGAATGACTGGAGATGGTGTGAATGATGCCCCAGCGCTGAAGAAGGCAGACATTGGTATTGCCGTTGCCGATGCCACTGATGCAGCGAGAAGTGCCTCAGACATTGTCCTGACCGAGCCCGGACTCAGTGTGATCGTGAGTGCTGTTTTGACCAGCAGAGCCATCTTCCAGAGAATGAAGAATTACACAATCTACGCTGTTTCCATCACCATCCGTATTGTGTTTGGATTCATGCTCGTTGCTCTAATATGGAAGTTCGACTTCTCCCCTTTCATGGTCCTCGTCATCGCCATCTTGAACGATGGAACCATCATGACAATCTCCAAGGATAGGGTGAAGCCTTCTCCTCTTCCCGATTCATGGAAGCTGAAAGAAATATTCGCCACTGGTATTGTTCTTGGAGCTTACATGGCCATCATCACTGTTGTCTTTTTCTTTTTGGTTCATGACACCGATTTCTTCACCGTAAGTGCTATTCACTATTCAAACAATAGACAACTTATCACATATAACTCTGACATGACATACCATGATGTTTTTTCCCTTCAGAGAACCTTTGGTGTTAAGCCAATTGCAGACAGTGAGGAGCAGCTTAACTCAGCCCTCTACCTTCAAGTGAGTATCATTAGCCAAGCACTCATCTTCGTCACCAGGTCAAGGAGTTGGTCTTATGTTGAACTCCCTGGAATTTTGCTTATCACAGCCTTCTTTGCTGCTCAATTGGTAAGTTACAACTTTCTGAAAACATGCTGTCTAATAAACAAGGAAACCAATCATCAACCAAGAAATAAGAAAAAAGTAGTTCCATCATAATGCATTTAGCTAAAAGTTATATAAATAATTATTTCTGACCTGAGAACTGGTGAATCAGGTGGCCACTGTGATTGCTGTGTATGCACACTGGGACTTTGCTAGAATCAATGGAGTTGGTTGGGGATGGGCAGGAGCAATATGGGTCTTCAGCATTGTTACCTACATTCCTCTTGACATCCTCAAGTTCCTCATCCGGTTGGGACTGTCGGGCAAGGCTTGGGACAACATGCTTGAGAACAAGGTCTAGCCAGAAACATTCTTAAATGACCAAACTTGCTTTTTACAAACTTGTCACTTCATTCCAATGCTTGTGTTGGTGCAGACTGCTTTCACTACAAAGAAAGACTACGGAAAGGGAGAAAGGGAAGCTCAATGGGCCATGAATCAGCGCACACTTCATGGTCTCCAAGTAGGAGAAACCAAGGTCAACCACGAGCAGTCTGAAATAGCAGAGCAAGCTAGAAGACGTGCTGAGGCTGCCAGGTTCAGTTCCTCCCAAACTCAATGCATGAATGTCAATGATTCTGTAGTCATGTACTAGAAAAATCACATAGCCTCTTTTTGCTGAATTTCAACATATATACATACATAGTGTAGTGTAATATGGCTATGCTTAATAAGTGTCAAAATTTGCAGGTTGAAGGAGCTCCACACACTGAAGGGACATGTTGAATCTGTGATGAAGTTGAAGGGTATTGATATTGATACCATTCAACAACACTACACTCTATAAAACAATCTTAAGAAACAAAAAATGGATGAAATTGGGATCAAAGCTTCTTAGAGCATATAACCAAATTGGGTTTATATTTTCACCATGTATATTGTGTTTGTATGCTCGCTCTCTTCTACTGTTGAGACTTGACTAATATGCACGGAAGCATATGTTGAATTTTTTTTTATTCTAATAAAATAATAAAACAAATATTATTACAAGTTTTGCGAGTATTAAAGTGTCTTTTACTCCTATTCGTTTTCGAAAATTGAAATAATAGTTATTGTATTTTTCCAATTTTATCCGTTAAAAACAGATGAAATAAAAGATTATAAGATTATAAATAAAACATTTTTTAAAGACGAAAGTGAGAAGATTATTTATTTCAAGATCTTGAATTTTAAGAATATTTACATTTGTTTAAAATGGAAAATATTTAACTAATGAATCATGGACATATTATAAATAAAGATTGTGTTATTGATTTATTTTAGATATAACTTTCACTTCAATTATGAATTATATATATGATTTTGTAGTCTAATAACTACCATTCTAGTATCATTTGTAATGTCGTAAAACTTATTTAAAAATATTAGAGGTATTCCAACCTTTAATTTTACTTTATGTCTTATAGCATTTTATATTCTCAAAGTCTTAGAGATTAGATTATAATTAATTTTAAAAAAAAATCATCCACACTAACAAAAAATAATTTTAAATGTCTTAAAAATTATATTTTTATCTAAATGGATGTGTGATTACATTTATTTGTGAGACAAATAAACAAACTAAGCCAATCTATATAATTCATTTGATTTAAACTCAAAAATAAAGTCGAAGAAAATTATATTTAAAAAAAATTATTAAATAAAAGCAAATAACAATGTATTAGTTACATGTTCGAGTAAATAATTTACTAAATTGTTAGTTAAATCATCAAGTAACAAAACTTGATTCTATTAACAATAAATAAAAAATGAAATTATTATCTTACCCTGAGATAACTATTTTTCCAATTCATAACCAATAAATATTTAAATTCATAATTAAATTTAAAACTTGTAAAGGACAATGCATATACTGTTGTATAATGTTATTTTAAATTGAACCAACGTTCAGTTAAGAAAATTAAATGAATCAGATGTTTTTTTAGTTAATTGTAGAAATACATTTAAAAAAAAAGTAATTAAGACTTTGTTATTACTATACATGGACTCCGATTTTATATTTAAATAAATATTTTAGGACAAATTTACTTTCCCCTACATATTTTAAAATACATTTTTGGTAAAATGTGTAAGAAATCTTAAGAAAAAAGTTTAGAAAAAAAAAGTTTAATCATAAAAATATCATTCTAAAATCTGAAATAGCAATAAAAAGTCATATATTCTAAAAATAAGAATCACACATGTGTCTTATTATAATAAAACTAATAACGTGAAAAATATTTAAAAAGATACTAATTAAAGAAATGAGTTTTTTTTTTTAATTTGATAATATAAATACAAAAATATTTATTTAAATAAAATTGTATATAACGTGTACAATTTAAAATGTTAGGAATTGAAAACAATCTTAGAAATTTAATTATATGGACTAGAAAAGTTAATGAATTATCTCTCAATACAAACAACATAATATTGACAAGAAGTTTTAAAATATCACAAACAACTTAAAAATAATAACAAAAATATTATTTTTGGCCGATAAAAAAATATTACTGTTATAATTCGGTTAACAGCTGTTTTTGGTTAACCCAAAAGGACGAAAATCTTAATTGCATAGAGGGAAGACACGGTATGTATGTGTGGTGTAGGAGTTCACCTAAAGAATTAGGTTTTGTTATCCTTAGGTTTTCTTAAGACGATATTTAAACATAATTTTTCATTCTGTAAAGATAATTTTGTCTTTTATTAATAATTTTGTAAAAAGATTCAGTATTGTTGTCCTAGGCTTTCTGCATTTATGGTTTGTTTGGATTTGGTATGAGTGAAAGAAAAAAATAGTGCTAAACTAAAATATATACATTTATCTAGATCAGCAAATATTTAACTAAAATAAGACAAACATCTTAGAAATATGGATTGTTTTATTAATTTTTTTTTGTAGATATAACTTCGGCTTCAATTATAAATTATATGATTTTGCAGTCTAATAATAACCATTCTATCATTAGTATACATGTAAATCTGACTTAAAAATATTATAGGTGTTCTAATCTTTAATTTTATTTTATGACTTTAGAATATTAGATATTCTCAAAAACTTGGAGATTAGATTATAATTAATTTTAATATTAAAAAATATATAAAAACATAACACACTAACAAAAAATAGTTTTAAAATGTCTTAAAAATTTAAATTTTTATCTAAATGGATGTGTGGATGATATGTAATTCATTTTATTGAAACTACAAATAAGGTTGAAGAAAATTAAATTTTGAAATAAATTATTAAATAAAAGGCTTAAATACCTACTTCGCTCCCGTGTTAATAGCTGAATTTCCATTTAATACCCGGTTTTAAAAATGAAGACATTAGGTCCCTATATTATGAAAAGTGTATGACTTTAGTCCTGTCCGTTAAGTTGGTAGTAACGGTGTTAACTCTCGTGGCTACGCTTCTTTTCTCTCTCCTCTGCTCTTCCTGACACCTTATGATCACGTGATTATGGAAGAGGAAAAGTGTTTCAGGTCTTCATCCTCTAAGGTTTCGAGATCTAGATCTGTTGGGTGTGGTAACAGGAGCTTCTCTGCTGATTTCTTCGAGAGGATCTCTTTTGGTCTCGGCGACTGCACTCTCAGGAGAGTCGAGTCTCATCGCGAAGGAAAACATAAGGTTGTAGCTTCTGCTTCTTCAGCTTCTTCTTCGTCTTCTTCTTCTTCTTCTGGTGCTGGTGGTGGTGGTGTTGTGAACCATTGCATGAAGGAAAGAGTGAGGTGTGGTGGAATCTTCGGTGGCTTCGCCGTTACTTCCTTGTCTTCTTATGCGTATTCTTCTTCTTGGGTTTCTTCCACCGTGGATGATGGCAGAGGAAGGAGTTGGGGATGGGCATTTTCGCTAGCCCCATTAGAGCTTTCACCACCAAAGGATCTTCTTCTTCTTCTAAGAGAGATGCTTCTGATAAGAACGCCACGCCAAACTTATCTGTCATTCCTTCTTTGCTCACTGTTAGAGGCTGAACTCAGATTATGCAGAAAAAAAGTGGTGTTTTGCAGGCATATTATTTTTTGTTTATGCTATATACATTAGCATTCTTGTTCATCTTCGTTAATATAATATTGTAACACTTTCAAGTTGTAATTTTCCCGCACATTCTTTCTTTTTCTTTGTTTATGACACTGGATTGTTGTTCATAATAATTATGATTAGTTGAATGATTTTTTTTCTTTTTATGATCATCGATAGACTATGAAATTCTCTTTCTGTACCCTTTATGCCACCATATTTTATGTAGTTAAAAAAAATAACATTTTCATACCTTTTTGTTGGTATTATTTGCTACCTCCATCTCGATCTTCATTAAAAAAAATCAACTTAAACTATATTATTTATGTTTTATTTTATATTATTATTAATAGATGTTCTTGCAAATTATCAAGTATCCCTAACTATAACGATATGTTTTATTTGAGTTTAATGGGACTTTTAATGTAAAAAGGAATTTAAAATTATATTTATCCTTTTAGTTTTTAGTATCATAAATATAATAACATCAAACCAATAATTAAACATTAAATCAATCATTTAAACTTGATAAAAGGAATGACAATTTGTTCCTCTTCCATAATCACGTGATCAGAAGGTGTCAGGAAGAGCAGAAGAGAGAGAAAAGAAGCGTAGCCAGCGCGGAGTTAACACCGTTACTACCAACTTAACGGACAGGACTAAAGTCATACACTTTTCATAATATAGGGACCTAATGTCTTCATTTTTAAAACCGGGTATTAAATGGAAATTCAGCTATTAACACGGGGACTAAGTAGGTATTTAAGCCTAAATAAAAATAATAAAATTATATTTACATCTTCGAGTAAACAAATTACTAAATTGTTAGTTAAATCATCAATTATAAAACTTCATTGTATTAACAATAAATAAAAAACATGATATTATTATCTCACTATGGATAGATATTTTTTAAATTCAGAAGCAATAAATATTTGAATTCATAATTAAATTTAAGATTTGTTAAGAATAATCCATCTGTGATATAATGTTATTTTTCAATTGAATCAATTCAATCGAGTGATATGCTGTTTGGTTAATATTAATAAATACATCTTAAAAAATAGATAATTAAGAATTTATTATTACTAGGACTCCGATTTTATATTTGAATAGATACGTATTAGGAAACACTTACTATATATATATATATATATATATATATATATATATATATATATATATATATATATATATATATATATATATATATATATATATTCTAAAATAAGACTATCTGTCTCATTATGATAAAACTAATAATGTGAAAAAAATATTAATTAAAAAAATATTTTTTAATAATTGATAATACAAATGCAAAATATTTATTTAAAATTGTATATAATGTGTACAATTTAAAATGTTTGAAATCGAATTGAAGATTAAAGCAATGTTGAAAATTTAATTATCTTGACTAGAAAAGTTAATGAATTTAATTAGGAGAAAATTTAATTATCTTAACTAAACACAAGATAATATTCATAAGAAGTTTTTAAATATCATAAACATTTAAGAATAATAACTAAAATGTTATTTCTCCTATTATAGGTAAACAGCTGTTTACAGTTGACCTCGAAAGATAAGGACGAAAATGTTGAAACTGCATCATAACCGTCCAGATTTCCTCCACCGCGTAATCACAGCTGTCAATTTTGACTTACCTTTCTATATATACCCCCATTGCCCTTGTGGTTCTTCTCGTGCCAAATTTGGTTCTTTTGTCTGACATTCATGGTTTTAGGGATTGAATTTTATTTTGGTATATCGGTAATGTTTCGAGGATTGTGGTGTATGGTTTGTGTTTCCTTTCTTGATCAAGATTTTTCAGTGTTTTCGGAATTATATGGGTATCGATAGATTGTGGTGTATGGCCTGTGTTTCCCTTCTTGATCAAGTTTTTTCAGGGTTTTCGAAATTATATGGGTATCGATAGATGAACGCGATTGTTATCAGTCCTTCTGTCGGATTGAAGAACACATGCTTAATTTCTTTACATTCTTTACACCTTTTCTTATGGTCGCCCGGTTCTCTGCACATGGATGATATGAAAAGCAACATGAAAAGCATAGTAGTTCAGAACGGCCAAGGGTTCAGCATAACCTAAGTCTTCTTTGTGTCTCCTTTCTATTATATATTGATTTTTGGTATTGATCACCATACATGGGGATTGAACTATGATCTCTTTTCTGCAGTGGTGTTTGGAAATAGTTTTGTAACGTCCTGATTTAAGACTCTGCCTATTTCTTCAATTTTTGGGCCACGGAAAACACGCTATGGATGTGTTGTGTAGGATATCAAGTAATAGGTTTTGTTATCGTGACGATCTGGTGACGATCTGATTTCGGAACCTATGAAATTTGGTGTTTGTGGTCATTCCTTTGCAGCACTTCTTTCGGCTGTTTGTCGATGAATGTTCTTTCTCATTTATTTTTTATCGACTCGATCATCGAACACAAGGATTGAATTGTGATTTGTTCCTCAGCTGCAAACATAAGGACTGCCAATTGTATTTAGGTTTTCTTATCCACACATTTTTTATTTATCTGTTACTAGTTATCTGATGACTTATTTATTCAATTTGAATTTAGTTATTTATTTGATGACAGAGATCTATCGTATCTAGCTTTTGATCCGATCTTGATCTGTGATTTTGTTTCCTTTTCAGCACATTGACAGTTGAGGATTAAACAATAATAATATAATCAGGGTAATATAATTTCCTGGATGAGTTTCATTTGTATTATTTAATTTATTTGATCCGGAACTTCAAGTATAAGAATTCAATCGTGATTGGTTTCTCTGTAGCAATGTTTGGAGGATTTGTTTCGGGTACATTTGTCCCTTGGAGCATATATTAGGAGTGAAGATATTTCCCTTTGATTTGAAACATTGTACATTTAGCATATTTTACGGGACTGAGATGTGAGGTAGGATGTGGAAATACCTTCCTGGGGATTTTTCAAGCTTTAGGTTTTGTTACCTTTACATTTCTTATGTCTTTATTTGTGATTAGCTAAACTTGTTTGGATTCTGAGTTCTGGTTGGATTCGTTGCTGACCTTGTAGTGTGGCTGGCAGTTCTTGTGGGCGTTTGTAACATGCACTATCAGACTATTGGAGACGGGGATGATTAAATGGAAATTTCTCTTAAATAATTTCTTTCAGCTTTTGGGTCGTTTCTTAGTGATTTGAGTTTATTACTACGAATATGAGGATAAGAGGATAAAATGTCTTGACCGTTAGAGTTTGTGTTTCTTGTCTTGTTCAGCCATGTCGTACTCGAAGCCAGTGAGGAATTGCTTTTTTCTCTATTGCCTCGTATACATCTCTTTTCCACTTTCTTTACTTTCTTTTTGACACTTGTACATTCCTAAGTAATTTGGGTTTCTCATAGCTTTTATGAGTTCTGGATTTATCACCGTTACAAGATGCAATTGAAATTATTTAAAGGAGAGAAATAAGTATTTTTTAGTTTTATAGTACTTTATATTATGTAATTGAAATCATTTAAACGAGATACTTAAGTTTTTTTTTTTGGTTTTATAATACTGAATTACTTTTTTTATTTTCTTAGGTGTAGAAAATTTGAAAAGTTGTTTTCTTAGTTCTGACTTCATTTTCCTATTTGTTGAGAGTATTAGAGAATTTTCTTATAACTCCCCTGATTGCTGTGGCTGCGGGCGGCTCATCCATTCTTCTTAAGAGAGGTTACCTTAGTAGTGACGCCATGCTTCTTGTTGGTTGAGCTTTTACGTGAAGGCAATAGTTATGTGGAGAAAGAGACCGAGATAGAGATCCGGTGAAACCTTAGTTTTTATTTTTTTATCGTTGCATTTATTATTAGTTTTTCTTTATCGTTGCATTTGTTATTTTCTTTGCCGTTATTCTCCTGGCTAAAACTTGTGGAGTTGAACATTTTGTGAATAGGTGCTATATGAGTGAGAGGCTTTGGCACTTGCGTTGCTGGACTGTTGACTCTGCTAATTTTGATTGTGTTCTTCTAGTCTTTTTGCAGCGAAAAGGATGTCTATTGGTCGTGGAGGCAATATCATTAGTTTATAGAACTTACTATAAAGCTTTATATTTTATTAAGTTTCCATTTACTGTTTTTCTTATGTGCTTCAGTTGGAATCACTGTAGTCTTTTAATGGTTGTAGGTTTTACGTGTGTCGCCATTGTCTTTCTCTAAGCAAGAGCAATACTTGATCGCTGAAAGTATCATCTTGTCGTCTAGGTTCTTCATCTTCTACCCATATTAATTATAGTTTCCTTGAATTCATGGGCTTTACACGGAACCTTAGAAATGAAGTACGTGCAAATGGTGGGTGGTGGGCAGGTTTGGGAAGGATCCAGAGAAACCTTGGATTTTATTATCTTGGCATTCATATTTTTCTTTGCCATTATTTTTTAAGCTAAACATGTGTAGTGGGAGATCCTCTAAATAGGCGATGTAGGAGTGAGAGGCTTTGACATTTGTGTTGTTGGACCATTGACTCTGTTGATGTTGAAGCAATGGATCCGGTGAAACCTTGGATTTTATTATCTTTGCATTCATATTTTTCATAGCAAGCTAAACTTGTGGAGTGGGAGATCTTCTAAATAGGCATCGTAGGAGTGAGAGGCTGACATTTGTGTTGTTGGACGTTGACTCTGTTGATTTACAGTGAAGATGTCTATTGGATAGTAGAGCCAATAACTGTATATTATTTAACTTACGAACAAGCTTTATGTTTTATTACGTTTCCATTTGCTTTATGTGCTTGAGTTGGAATTGTTGTTGTCTCTCTTATTGGTTTTAGGAAGGTACATGTGTCAGCCATTCTCTTTGTCTAAGCAAGAGCCTCTCATGGAAATTTCTCCATTGGTTTTTAATTATTGTATTTGTTTATTCATCTTATCATCTAGGTCCTTCATCTTCTAACCCTGATTGATTGTAGTTTTCTTGAATTTATGGGCTTTATAGGGAAACTAAGAAATGAGGTTGGTGCAGGGTGTGCAAATGGTGAGTGGTTGACAGGTTCAGTAACAGTGGATGGGGATGGAGTTCCGATGAAACCCTTTGTTTTATTGTATTTGCATTCATTATTTTCATTGCCGTTTTTTTTCAAACTAAACTTGTGGAATGGGAGATGTTGAAAGTAGGCACTCTATGAGTGAGAGGTATTGACATTTGGGTTGTTAGACCTTTGACTGTGGATTTTGATTATCTTCTCTTGCTCCTCTTGCTGTGAAGAGGATGTCTTTTGGTGCTGTTGATTTTGATTATCTTCTCTTATTCCTCTTGCAGTGAAGAGGACGTCTATTGGATCATGGATGGCAGTATTTGTAGATTATCTAACTTATTACATTTATGTTTTATTACGTTCTCATCTACTATTTTTCTTGTCTATTTGAGTGGCTTTAGTCTCTCTTATTGGTTGTAGGAAGGTACATGTTTTGGCCATGGTGTTTCTTTAAACAAGAGCAATACTTCATCACTGGACATTATGGTCAACGATTCTGATTTGGAAATTTTCCCATGGTTTTTGAATTCTTCAATTTGTTTATCATCTTATTATCTTCGTCCTTCATCTTCTACCCAAATTGATTATTGTTTTCTTGAATTGATGGGCTTTACAAGGAAACTAAGAAATGCAATGTGTGCAGGGTGTGCAAATGGTGGGTGGTGGGCTGGATTTGGTAACGGTGGATGGAAATCTGGTGAACCCTAGGTTTTATTATTTTTGAATTCATTATGTTCATTGCCGTTATTCTTTAAACTAAACTTGTGGAGTGGAAGATCTTAAAAGTAGATACTTTATCCGTGACATGCTTTGACAGTTGTTTGTTGGACAGTTGGCTGTTGATTTTGATTAGTCTTCTTCTACTCATGTTATAGTTAAGAGGATGTCTTTTGGATCGTGGCTGCAGTAGGTGTAGGTTATTTAACTTACTACAGAGCTTTATGTTTTCTGTCATTCTCATGTACTATTTTTCTTGTCTCTTCAAGATGGATTGGCTCTAGTCTCTCTTGTTGGTTGTAAGGAGGTACATGTTTCAGCCATGGTGTTTGTCTATGCAAGAGCAATAATTGATTGCTGGAACATTATGATGATCGATCTTGTTTGGAAATATTTCCATTGGTTTTTTAATTATTGTATTTGTTTATTTATCTTATCATCTAGGTCCTTCATCTTTTATCCAGATTAATTATAGTTAATCGATGGGCTTTACAAGAAAACTAAGAAATGAAGTGGGTGCAGGGTATGCAAATGGTGGGTGGTGGGCAATTTTGGAAACATAGGATGGTAACAATGGATGGAGCTACGGTGAAACCTTTTGCTTTATTATCTTTGCATTCATTATTTTCATTACCGTTATTTTTCAAAATAAACTTGTGGAATTCTATAAGTGAGAGGCTTTGACATTTGGGTTGTTGGATAGTTGATTCTGTTTATTTTGATTATCTTCTTCTACTCCAGTGAAGGGGATGTGTAACGGATCGTGCATGCAGTAGGTGTAGATTATTTAACTTACTGCAAAGCTTTATGTTTTATTACATTCTCATTTACTATTTTTCTAGTATGCTAAAGTGGGTTTTGTCTCTCTTATTGGTTGTGGGAAGGTACATGTTCACTGGACAATTATGGTCACAGAATCTGCTATGGAAATTTCTCCATTTGCTTTTTAATTCCTGAATTTGTTTATTCATTCATCTTATCGTCTAGGTCCTTCATCTTCTACCTTAATTATTGTTTTATTGAATACATGGGCTTTACATGAAAACGTATTGGTTGTAGGAAGGTACATGTGTCAGCCTTGGTGTTTGTTTGAGCGTGAGCAATACTTGATCGCTGAACCTTATGATGATCGAGCCTACTATGGAAGTTTCTCAATTACTATTTTGGTTCCTGAATTTTTTTAATCATCTTTTGGGCTTGGGTCTTTCATCTTCTACCCAAATTTCTTGAATGTATGGGGTCTTGGTCCTTCGTCTTCTACCCAAATTGATTATTGTTTTCCTGGATTCATGGGCTATACACAGAAACTAAGAAATTAAATGTGTGCAGGGTGTGCAAATGGTGGGTGGTGGGCAGGTTTGGTAACGTGGATGCAAATCTGGTGAACCTTAGGTTTTATTATTTTTGAATTCATTATGTTCATTGCGGTTATTCTTCAAACTAAATGTGTGGAGTGGGAGATCAAAAAGTAGATACTTTATGAGTGACAAGGTTTGACATTTGTGTTGTTGGACAGTTGGCTGTTGATTTTGATTAACTTCTACTCATGTTGCAGTTTAGAGGATATTGGATCGATGCAGTTTGTTTTACTACGTTCTCATATACTATTTTTCTTGTCTGTTCAAGTTGGATTGGCTTTAGTCTCTCTTGTTGGTTGTAGGGAGGTACATGTTTCGGCCATGGTGTTTGTCTATGCAAGGACAATAATTGATCGCAGCATCATTATGGTGATGATCTAGGTCGAATGAGCCTTACAAGAAAACTAAGAATTCAAGTGGGTGCAAGGTGTAAAAATGGTGGGTGGTGGGCAACTTTGGAAACAGTGGATGGTAACAATGGATGGAGTTCCGGTGAAACCCTTTGTTTTATTATCTCTGCGTTCACTATTTTCCTTGCCCTTATTTTTCAAACTAAACTTATGGAATGGTGTTGGGTTGTTGGACAGTTGACTATTGATTTTGATTATCTTCTTCTAATCCTCTTGCAATGAAGATGTCTATTGGATCGTGCATGCAGTAGGTGTAGATTATTTAACTTACTGCAAAACTTTTTGTTTTATTATATTCTCATCTACTACTTTTCTTGTGTTCTCAACTTGCTTTAGTCTCTCTTATAGGTTGTAGGAAGGTATATTCACTGGACAATTATGGTCAGAGAATCTGTTATGGAAATTTCTCCATTGGTTTTTTAATTCCTGAATTTGTTTATTCATGTTATCATCTAGGTCCTTCATCTTTTACCCCAATAAATTATTGTTTTATTGAATACATGGGCTTTACATGAAAGCGTACACGTGTCAGCCAAGGTGTTTGTCTAAGCTTGAGCAATACTTGATCGCTGAACCTTATGATGATCGACCCTACTATGGAATTTTCTCAATTAGTGTTTTAGTTCCTGAATTTGTTTATTCATCTTATAGTTTGGGTCTTTCATCTTCTACCCAAATTTCTTGAATGGATTGGGTCTTGGTCCTTCATCTTCTACCAAATTTGATTATTGTTTTCATGAATTGATGGACTATACACGGAAACTAAGAAATGAAATGTGTGCAGGATGTGCGATTGGTGGGTCAGGTTTCGGTAACGATGGATGCAAATATGGTGAACCTTAGGTTTTATTATTTTCGAATTCATTATTGTGGTTATCCTTCAAACTAAACTTGTGGAGGAGGAGATCTTAAAAGTAGATACTTTATGAGTGACAGGTTTTGGCATTTGTGGTATTGGACCGTTGGGTGTTGGTTTTGGTTATCTTCTTCTACTCATGTTGCAGCTAAGAGGATAGTGGATCGATGCAGTATGTTTTATTATGTTCTCATATACTATTTTTATTTTCTGTTCAAGGTTGATTGGCTTTAGTCTCTCTTGTTGGTTGTAGGGATATACATGTTTTGGCCATTGTGTTTGTCTATGCAAAGAGCAATAATTGATCACTGGATCATTATGATGGGATCATTATGATGATCGAGCTTGTTTTGGAAATTTCTCCATTGCGTTTTGTATTTTATTATTTACTTATGATCTAGGTAGATTAATTATAGTTAATCGATGGGCCTTACAAGAAAACTAAGAATTGAAGTGGGTGCAGGGTGTGCAAATGTTGGGTGGTGGGCAACTTCGGAAACAGTGGATTGTAACAATGGATGGAGTTCCGGTGAAACCCTTTGTTTTATTATCTCTGGTTACATTATTTTCCTTGCCCTTATTTTTCAAACTAAACTTGTGGAATGGGTGTTGGGTTGTTGGACAGTTGACTCTGTTGATTTTGATTATCTTCTTCTACTCATGCAGTGAAGATGTCTATTGAATCGTGCATGTGGTAGGTGTAGATTATTTAACTTACCGCAAAACTTTGTTTTATTATATTCTCATCTACTATTTTTCTTATCTGCTCAGGTGGCTTTTGTCTCTCTTATTTGTTGTAGGAAGGTACATGTTCAATGAACAATTATGGTCAGAGAATTTGTTATGGAAATTTCTCCATTGGTTTTTTAATTCCTGAATTTGTTTATTCATGTTATCATCTAGGTCCTTCATCTTTTACCCCAATAAATTATTGTTTTATTGAATACATGGGCTTTACATGAAAGCGTATTGGTTGTAGGAAGGTACATGTGTCAGCCAAGGTGTTTGTCTAAGCTTGAGCAATACTTGATCGCCTAACCTTATAATGATCGACCCTACTATGGAATTTTCTCAATTAGTGTTTTAGTTCTTGAATTTGTTTATTCATCTTATGGTTTGGGTCTTTCATCTTCTACCCAAATTTCTTGAATGGATGGGGTCTTGGTCCTTCATCTTCTACCAAATTTGATTATTGTTTTCCTGAATTGATGGGCTCTACACGGAAACTAAGAAATGAAATGTGTGCAGGATGTGCGATTGGTGGATGGTGGGCAGGTTTCGGTAACAATGGATGGAAATATGGTGAACCTTAGGTTTTATTATTATTGCGGTTATCCTTCAAACTAAACTTGTGGAGGAGGAGATCTTAAAAGTAGATACTTTATGAGTGACAGGTTTTGGCATTTGTTGTATTGGACCGTTGGGTGTTGGTTTTGGTTATCTTCTTCTACTCATGTTGCAGTTAAGAGGATAGTGGATCGATGCAGTATGTTTTATTATGTTCTCATATACTATTTTTCTTGTCTGTTCAAGGTTGATTGGCTTTAGTCTCTCTTGTTGGTTGTAGGGATATACATATTTCGGCCATTGTGTTTGTCTATGCAAAGAGCAATAATTGATCATTATGATGGGATCATTATGATGATCGAGCTTGTTTTGGAAATTTCTCGATTGCTTTTTGTATTTTATTATTTACTTATGATCTAGGTAGATTAATTATAGTTAATCGATGGGCTTACAAGAAAATTAAGAATTGAAGTGGGTGCAGGGTGTGCAAATGGTGGGTGGGGGGCAACTTCGGAAACAGTGGATTGTAACAATGGATGGAGTTCCGGTGAAACCCTTTGTTTTATTATCTCTGGTTACATTATTTTCCTTGCCCTTATTTTTCAAACTAAACTTGTGGAATGAGTGTTGGGTTGTTGGACAGTTGACTCTGTTGATTTTGATTATCTTCTTCTACTCCTCATGCAGTGAAGATGTCTATTGAATCGTGCATGTGGTAGGTGTAGATTATTTAACTTACCGCAAAACTTTGTTTTATTATATTATCATCTACTATTTTTCTTATCTGCTGAAGTGGCTTTAGTCTCTCTTATTGGTTATAGGAAGGTACATGTTCAATGAACAATTATGGTCAGAGAATCTGTTATGGAAATTTCTCCATTGGTTTTTTAATTCCTGAATTTGTTTATTCATCTTATCATCTAGGTCCTTCATCTTTTACCCCAATAAATTATTGTTTTATTGAATACATGGGCTTTACATGAAAGCGTATTGGTTGTAGGAAGGTACATGTGTCAGCCAAGGTGTTTGTCTAAGCTTGAGCAATACTTGATCGCTGAACCTTATGATGATCGACCCTACTAAGGAATTTTCTCAATTAGTGTTTTAGTTCCTGAATTTGTTTATTCATCTTATGGTTTGGGTCTTTCATCTTCTACCCAAATTTTTTGAATGGATGGGGTCTTGGTCCTTCATCTTCTACCAAATTTGACTATTGTTTTCCTGAATTGATGGGCTCTACACGGAAACTAAGAAATGAAATGTGTGCAGGATGTGCGATTGGTGGATGGTGGGCAGGTTTCGGTAACGATGGATGGAAATATGGTGAACCTTAGGTTTTATTATTTTTGAATTCAATATTGCGGTTATCCTTCAAACTAAACTTGTGGAGGAGGAGATCTTAAAAGTAGAGACTTTATGAGTGACAGGTTTTGGCATTTGTGGTATTGGACCGTTGGGTGTTGGTTTTGGTTATCTTCTTCTACTCATGTTGCAGTTAAGAGGATAGTGGATCGATGCAGTATGTTTTATTATGTTCTCATATACTATTTTTCTTGTCTGTTCAAGGTTGTTGGCTTTAGTCTCTCTTGTTGGTTGTAGGGATATACATGTTTTGGCCATTGTGTTTGTCTATGCAAAGAGCAATAATTGATCGCTGGATCATTATGATGGGATCATTATGATGATCGAGCTTGTTTTGGAAATTTCTTGATTGCTTTTTGTATTTTATTATTTACTAATGATCTAGGTAGATTAATTATAGTTAATCGATGGGCCTTACAAGAAAACTAAGAATTGAAGTGGGTGCAGGGTGTGCAATTGGTGGGTGGCGGGCAACTTCGGAAACAGTGGATTGTAACAATGGATGGAGTTCCGGTGAAACCCTTTGTTTTATTATCTCTGGTTACATTATTTTCCTTGCCCTTATTTTTCAAACTAAACTTGTGGAATGGGTGTTGGGTTGTTGGACAGTTGACTCTGTTGATTTTGATTATCTTCTTCTAGTCCTCATGCAGTGAAGATGACTATTGAATCGTGCATGTGGTAGGTGTAGATTATTTAACTTACCGCAAAACTTTGTTTTTATTATATTCTCATCTACTATTTTTCTTATCTGCTCAAGTGGCTTTAGTCTCTCTTATTGGTTGTAGGAAGGTACATGTTCACTGGACAATTATGGTCAGAGAATCTGTTATGGAAATTTCTCCATTGGTTTTTTAATTCCTGAATTTGTTTATTCATCTTATCATCTAAGTCCCTCATATTTTACCCAAATTAATTATAATAGTTTTATTGAATACATGGGCTTTACATGAAAAAGTATTGTTTGTAGGAAGGTACATGTGTCAGCCATGGTGTTTGTCTAAGCTTGAGCAATACTTAATCGCCTAACCTTATAATGATCGAGCCTACTATGGAATTTTCTCAATTAGCAATTCGGTTCCTGAATTTGTTTATTGATCTTATGGAACTTACTATGGATGTCTGTTGGGTGGGTCTTGGAGGCAATGGTGGTAGATTTATGTTTGGAATGGCTGTAGTCTCTCTCATTGGTTGAATGGTAGGAAGGTACATGATTGTGTATTTGAAATGGTTGTACTCATATTTTTTTGCGTTTCCATTCACTGTAGTACGGTACTTTACTGAACATTATGATCATCGAGCCTTATGGTAATTTCTCCATTGTTTTTTAAATCTTGAATTTATGAATTCATCTTAGGGTTTAGATCCTTCATCTTCTACCCAATTGATTATATATATATATATATTTTTTTTTTTATTTTTTTTAAATTCATGTGCTTTACACATAAGCCAAGCAATGAAGTGTGGTGTAGATGTGCAAATGATGCATGGAGATTCTGTGATTTGTGAAGCTAAAGGTTTTATTTACTGTTGCATTCTTCTGACTTAATTTTTAATTGGCTAAACTTGGTTTGATTTTGATTTTTTTTATTGATGGTGGTGTGCCTGCAGAGAGGGAGTTTGTAACAGTCACTACAGGTGTATCGGTTACATTTTTATGTGTTCTGGCCTTATGAAAGGCTTTGTGAGATGAACATGGTTGGTTCACAAGTGCTGTTGGGCTTACTCTTTGATTTGATGGTTTGCTTATTGGTTTTCCAAAACCCTTCAATTCATTGTTTTTTATATTTGTTCGATTTGGATAGGAATATGTATTTTTAAGCAAGATAATACTGGAGTATGTTCGTTGTGCTGATATATGCTTGTTATAGACTAGCTATCTTTTTCCCTCTATTCTTGATTGTTGTTTTGACTACTTAGGTCAGAGTCTTTGGAGGTATTTTGGATTAGGATATGTCCAAGTATGAACAGTCTATTTCCAATTTTGAAATGTGGGATGTGATTGTCAGATATTTTCTAGGAATATGGATGTATTTTTAATTCAGTTTTATTCTTGTATTGAATTAGATATTTGTTAATATGGTCCTTTAATTCTAATATAATTATTATAATTGATTATTGCTTTAGTAGTTATTCCTGTTTGAAATTCATAGTTATTTAAAAAAAAATGTTGTATTTTCATTTCTACATTTTGTTCTTTTTTATGGACTCTGATCAGTAAATTGAGATTATTTTTTCTTGTGATTTGGATTATGTGAATCTTTACTCTAATAGCAAAATAAATATTTACTCGTTAGAATGTATTATGTGAATGTGAATGATTTATTTTAATGTAAATATTTACTCTTATCAGAATGTATTATGTGAATGTGAATGATTTATTTTAATGTTATTTAAAATATTTTTTATAGTAAATCAGTAAAATGTGATTTTTCTTTTTTTGGTGTGATTTGTAGTAGAAACAGGTATGTTTTTTCATTCTTACTGGAATTCTTTTCTGTTTTCTAATTTCAATCAAAGGATATGGATTCCTAAATTTTTTCGTGGGAATTTTTTTAAACTTCTTCCTTTACTAAACCAGACAATTTATTCCCTAAAGTTTTGTAAATATTTTTTTAAAGATATCTATTAGTGAGAAAATTTTTAAACCATTTTATGCATGTACTTTATTAGATATATAGTCCTAAATTGTCCTGTTTACATTTCAGATTAGAGAAATGAAAACAAGTACCCTTGTTATATATTATAAAAATATTGCATGATTTGTCAAAACTACATTTAAATTCAAAAACAAAATTGAATTCATACTCTTGTTTTATTTTCTTATATTGCCTTAATATTATGAAATAGAAAAGTAATTGTAAAAGCATCACTACATCTTTAATTATAGATAGGTAGTCTGCTCTATCTGAGGTAGCTCTTAGCAATAGCTCCTTATTGAATATTTTCTTAGCAATTGCTCTTAGTATTGTTTTATCTTTCTTTTGACTTTTACTACTGCAAACACTAACAATATCTAGTTATATGTTGTTTTCTTTTAATAAATAATCTTCATTACTATCTATAAGATTTAATTTGATATAAGTCTAATATGGCTTGACCCAAATGAATCTTATTGGTTGTAGGAAGGTACATGTATCTACCATGGTGTTTCTCTAAGCATGAGCAATACTTGATCGCTGAACATTATGATGATCGAGCCTGCTATGGAAGTTTCTCAATTAGTTTTTTGGTTCCTGAATTTGTTGACTCATCTTATGGTGTTGGTCCATCTTCTGCCCAAATCGATTATTGTTTTCTTGAATTGATGGGCTTTACAGGGAAACTAAGAATAGAAATGTGTGCAGGGTGTGCAAATGGTGGGTTGTGGGCAGGTTTCGGTAACGGTGGATGGAAATCTGGTGAACTATAGGTTCTATTATTTTTGAATTCATTTGAATTCATCATGTTTCATTGCCGTTATTGTCCAAACTAAACTTGTGGAAATTGTGATCTTAAAAGTAGGGCTTTACAGGGAAACTAAGAATAGAAATGTGTGCAGGGTGTGCAAATGGTGGGTGGTGGGCAGGTTTCGGTAAGGTACATGTGTCAGCCATGGTGTTTGTCTAAGCTTGAGCAATACATGATCGCAGAACCTTATGATGATCGAGCCTACTATGGAATTTTCTCAATTAGCATATTGGTTCCTCAATTTGTTTATTCATCTTATGGTTTTGGGTCTTTCATCTTCTATTCAAATTTCTTGAATGAATGGGGTGTTGGTCCTTCATCATCTACCCAATTTGATTAATGTTTTCTGAATTGATGGGCAAAAGGTGGGTGTGGGCAGGTTTCGGTAACGGTGGATGGAAATCTGGTGAATCTTAGGTTTTTATTATTTTTGAATTCATTATATGTTCATTGGCGTTATTCTTCAAACTAAACTTGTGGAGTGAGATTTTAAAAGTATACTTTATGAGTGACTGGGTTTGACATTTGTGTTTTTGGACCCTTGGCAGTGGATCAATGCAGTATGTTTTATTACGTTCTCATATGCTATTTTTCTTGTCTGTTCATGTTGGATTGGCTTTAGTCTCTCTTGTTGGTTGTAGGGAGGTACATGTTTCGGCCATGATGTTTGTCTATGCAAGAACAATAATTGGTCGCGGGATCGAAGTTGTTTTCGAAATTTCTCGATTGCTTTTTCAATTGTTGTACTTTATTATTTCTTATGATCTAGGTCGATTAATTATAGTTAACTGATGGGCCTTACAAGGAAACTGAGAATTGAAGTGGGTGCAGGGTGTGCAAATGGTGGATGGTAACAATGGATGTAGCTCCGGTGAAACCCTTTGTTTTATTATCTCTGCGTTCATTATTTTCCTTGCCCTTATTTTTAAAACTAAACGTGTGGAATGGGTGTTGGGTTGTTGGACAGTTGACTCTGTTGATTTTTATTATCTTCTTCTACTCGTCTTCCAGTGAAGATGTCTACTGGATTGTGCATGAAGTAGGTGTAGATTATTTAACTTACTGCAAAACTTTATGTTTTATTATATTCTCGTATACTATTTTTCTTGTCTGCTCAAGTGGCTTTAGTCTCTCATATTGGTTGTAGGAAGGTACACATGCACTGGACACTTATGGTCAGAGAATCTGTTATGGAAATTTCTCCGTTGGTTTTTCAATTCCTGAATTAGTTTTTTTATCTTATCATCTAGGTCCTTCATTTTTTACCCTGAGTAATTATAGTTTTATTTAATAGACGGGCTTTACATGAAAACGTATTTGTTGTAGGAAGGTACATGTGTCAGCGGTGGTGTTTGTCTAAGCATGAGCAACACTTGATCGCTGAACCTTACCCAAATTTCTTGAATTGATGGGGTCTTCCTTCATCCTCTACCCAAATTGATTATTGTTTTCTTGAATTGATGGGCTATATAGGAAAACTAAGAACTGAAATGTGTGTAGGGTGTGGTGTGCAAATTGTGGGTGGTGGTCAGGTTTTGGTAATGGTGGATGGAAATCTGGTGGGTTTTATTATTTTTTAATTCATTATTTTCATTGCCGTTATTCTTCAAACTAAACTTGTGGAGTGATTGATCTTGAAAGTCGGCAGTCTATGAGTGACAGGCTTATTGGACCATTGGCTGTTGATTTTGGTTAATCCTCTACTCATATTTCAGTGAAGAGGATGTCTATTGGATCGTGGATGCCGTAGGTGTAGGTTATTTAATTTCCTACCGATCTTTACATGTACTATTTTTATTGTGTGCTCGAGTTGGAATGATTTTAGTCTCTCTTATTGGTTGTAGGGACGTACATGTTTTGCTGGAGTAATAATTGATCGCTGGACATTATGTTGATTGAGCCTGTTTTGGAAATTTCTCCATTGCATTTTTAATTATTGTATTTGTTTATTTATCCTATATTCCAGGTTCTTCATCTTCTACTGAGATTAATTATAGTTTTCTTGAACAGATGGGTTTTAGCTGGAAACTAAGAAATGGAGTGGGTGCAGGGTGTGGAAATGGTGGGTGGTTGGCAGGTTTGATGACAGTGGACGGAGTTCCAGCGTGAAACCCTTTGTTTTATTATATTTGCTTTAATTTTTTTCATTGCCGTTATTGTTCAAACTAAACTTGTGGAGATGGAGATGGTTAAAGTAAGTACTCTATGAGTTAGAGAGGGTTTGCCATTAGGGTCTAACTTTTGGAGTGGGAGATCATGAAAGTAGGCACTCTATGAGAAGCTTTGACATTTGGGTTGTTGGACTGTTCACTCTGTTGATTTTGATCATCTTCTCCTACTCTTTTTGCATTGAAGAGTCATTTACTATTTTTTTTGTCGGCCATGGTTTTTGTTTAAACAGGAGCAGTACTTGATCACTGGACATTATGTTCAACGAGCATGTTAAGGAAATTTTGGATCTCTTTATTCATCTTATTGTCTAGGTCCGTCATTTTCTACCCAGATTAATTATAGCAATACTTGGTTGCTGAACATTATGAAGATCGAGCCTATTGCGGAAGTTTCTCAATTAGTTTTTTGGTTACTGAATTTGTTTATTCATCTTATGGTCTTGGTCCTTCATCTTCTACCCAAATTGATTGTTGTTCTCTTGAATGGATGGGGTCTTGGTCCTTCATCTTCTACCCATATTGATTATTGTTTTCTTGAATTGATATGTATATGTAGAATTGAAATGTGTGCAGGGTGAGCAAATGGTGGGTGGAGGGCAAGTTTAGGTAACAGTGGATGGAGATATGTTGAAAACATTAGGTTTTATTATCTTTGAATTCGTTATCTTTGAACTCATCCATTAGGTTTTATTATATTTGAAATCGTTATCTTTGAACTTATTATTTTCATTGACATTATTTGTCATGCTAAACTTACTTGTGGAGTGGGAGATCTTGTAAATAGGCACTCTATGAGTGGGAGGCTTTGACATTTGTGTTGTGACTTTTTGCTGTTGATTTTTACAATGTTCTACTTCATTGCAGTGAAGAAGATGTCTATTGGATCGTGGATGCAGTAGGTTTATATTATTTAACTTATTACAAAGTTAAATGTTTTATTACGTTCTCATTTACTACTTTTTTGTCTCCTCAAGTTGGAAGGGCTTTAGTCTCTTTTATTTGTTGTAGGAAGGTGCATGTTTCGACCACGGTGTTCATGTATCCAAGATCAATACTGCTGAACATTCTGATCATCAAGCCTGTTTTTGAAATTTCTCCTTTGAAATTTTAATTCTGGAAT
This sequence comes from Vigna angularis, assembly GCF_016808095.1. Taxonomy (NCBI): domain Eukaryota; kingdom Viridiplantae; phylum Streptophyta; class Magnoliopsida; order Fabales; family Fabaceae; genus Vigna; species Vigna angularis. The sequence continues at coordinate 11,668,188 of NC_068970.1, read as the reverse complement.
TTGTGTTGTTATCTTATTGATTAGCTCCTTCATCTTCTACCCAGATTAATTATACTTTTCTTTGTATGCATGGGCTTTATAGGGAAACTAAAATGAAGTAGGTGCAGGGTGTGCAAATGTTTGAGTGGCTGGAAGGTTTGGGAAGCAGTGGATTGATATCTAGGGAAACTTTTGGTTCTATTATCTTTGCAATTATTTTTCTGGCTAAACATTTGGAGTGAGAGTTCTTGTAAACAGGCACTATATGAGTATGGGAGGCTTTGGAATATGTATATTTGTGCCTTTGCCATTTGTAGTGGAAACTTGCTTGCTATGGATGTCTATTGTGTTGTGGAGGCAATTTTTTTGAATGGTTGTAGTCTCTCTCGTTTTATTATGTTTCCTTTCACTATTATTCTTATGAGTGTGAGGTTTTGGCACTTGTGTTGCTGGACTGTTGACTGTGCTAATTTTGATTGTTTTCTAGTCATTTTGCAGCGAAAAGGATGTCTACTGGTCGTGGAGGCAATATCTGTAGATTATTGAACTTACTATAAAGCTTTATATTTTGTTAAGTTTCCATTTACTATTTTTCTTATGTGCTTCGGTTGGATTCCCACTGTAGTCTTTTATTGGTTGTAGGCTTTACATGTGTCACCAATGTCTTTGTCTAATAAGCAAGAGCAATACTTGATCACTGAAATTGATGATCATGCCTGTAATAGAAATTTCTCCATTGGTTTTTTAAATATTGAATATGTTTATCATCTTGTCATCTAGGTCTTTCATCTTCTACCCATATTAATTATAGTTTCCTTGAATTCATATTTTTCATTGCCATTAGTCTTTAAGCTAAACCTGTGGAGTGGGAGATCTTCTAAAAAGGTGATGCAGGAGTGAGAGGCTTTGACATTTTTGTTGTTGGACCGTTGACTCTGTTGATGTTTATTATATTCTTCTTGTCTTGTCTATTGGATCGTAGAGCCAATAGCTTAGATTACTTTGTGTGTTTTGATGTTTCTATTTACTTTGTGTTTTGAGTTAGAATTGTTGTCTTTCTTATTGGTTGTTGGAAGGTACATGTGTCAGCCATTGTGTTTGTCTAAGCAAGAGCAATATTTGCAAATGGTGGGTGGTGGGCAGGTTCTGGAAGCATTAGATCCGGTGAAATCTTTGATTTTATTATCTTTGCACTCATATTTTTCATTGCCATTATTCTTCAAGCTAAACTTCTGGACGGGGAGATCTTCTAAATAAGCGATATAGGAGTGAGAGGCTGACTTTTGTGTTGTTGGACTGTTGACTCTGTTGATTTACAGTAAAGATGCCTATTGGATGGTATTGGGTCGTAGAGCCAATAACGGTATATTATTTAACTTACTACAGAGCTTGATGTTTTATTATGTTTCCATTTACTTTATGTGCTTAAGTTGGAATTGTTGATGCCTCTCTTATTGGTTGTAGAAAGGTACATGTGTCAGCCATTGTGTTTGTCTAAGCAAGAGCATCTCATGGAAATTTTACCATTGGTTTTTAATTATTGTATTTATTTATTCATCTTATCATCTAGGTCCTTCATCTTCTAACCCAAATTGATTATTGTTTTCTTCAATTGATGGGTTTTCCACGGAAACTAAGAAATGAAATGTGTGCATGATGTGCAAATCGTAGGTGGTGGGCAGGTTTTGGAAACGGTGGATAGAGATCCGGTGAATCATAGGTTTTATTATTTTTGAATTCTTTAAGTTCATTGTCGCTATACTTTAAACTAAACTTGTTGAGTGGGTTTCTTAATTGTAGATACTTTATGAGTTGCCGGCTTTGATATTTGTGTTGTTGGACCGTTGGCTGTTGATTTTGATTATCTTCTTCTAGTCATTTTTCTGTTAAGAGGATATTGGATCGATGCTGTATGTTTTATTACGTTCTCATATACTATTTTTCTTGTCTGTTCAAGTTAGATTGGCTTTAGTCTCTTGTTGGTTGTAGGTAGGTACATGTTTCGGCCATGGTGTTTGTCTATGCAAGAGCAATAATTGATCACTGGAACATTACGATGATCGAGCTTGTTTTGGAAATTTCTCGATTGCTTTTAATTATTGTATTTGTTTATTTATCTTATGATCTAGGTCCTTTATCTTCTACCCACATTAATTATAGTTAATGGATGGGCAACTTCGGAATTAGTGGATGGTCACAATGGAAGGAGCTCGGTGAAACCCTTTGTTTTATTATCTTTGCATTCATTATTTTCATTTGCGTTACTTTCAAACTAAATTTGTGGAATGGGAGATCCTAAGTAGGCACTCTATAAGTGAGAGGTTTTGACATTTGGGTTGTTGGACAGTTTACTTTGTTGATTTTGATTGTCTTTTTCTACTCTTCTTGCAGTGAAGGGGATTCATTTCTATTGGATCGTGCATGCAGTAGGTGTAGATTATTTAACTTACTGCAAAGTTTTGTTTTATTACATTCTCATTTACTATTTTTCTAGTCTGCTCAAGTGGCTTTAATCTCTCTTATTCGTTGTAGGAAGGTACATGTTCACTGGACAATTATGGTCAGAGAATCTGTAATGGAAATTTCTTCATTGCTTTTTTAATTCCTGAATTATTTTATTCATGTTATCATCTAGGTCCTTCATCTTCTACCCAAATTAATTATAGTTTTATTGAATACGTTGGCTGTACATGAAAATGTATTGGTTGTAGGAGGTACTTGTGTCAGCCATGGTGTTTGTCTAAGCATAAGTGATACTTGATTGCATGATCGAGCCTACTATCAAAGTTTCTCATTGTTAGAGAACTAACTGAGACATTTTATTCATTCATATATTCCTAACAAGGTTTTGGTATTCTATATATATAGAATACCATGAAAGAATACAACCCACCTCTTAAGTATGGTACACACTCACAAAACAACATAAACTTAATACATTTCAACACTCCCCCTCAAGTTGGAGCATATAAATCATATGCACCAAGCTTGGAACATATAAACTGAATCCTAGGCCCTCTTAAAGACTTAGGCAAAATATCTGCAAATTGTTCATTAGAATTGACATTCTGTAATGAGATCCTTGGACAGCAACTTCTCTCTGATGAAATGACAATCAATTTCTGTATGTTTTGTTATCACATGAAACACTGGATTGGAGGCAATGTGAAGAGCTGCTTGGTTATCACAATACAACTTTATAGGCTTATTTTCACAGAATTTTAATTCTTGAAGGAGTTGTTTGATCCATATAAGTTCACATGTAGCTATGGCCATAGATCGGTATTCAGCTTCTGCACTAGATCGAGCAACAACACTTTGTTTCTTGCTTTTCCATGATACAAGGTTACCTCCAAGGAGTACACAATATCCTGTGGTAGATCTTCGATCATTCGGACAACCAACCCAATTTGCATCACAATATCCTTCTAACTCAAATCAGTTATATAGACATACAACCGTCCATGTCCTGGATTCCCTTTTACATATCTAAGGATGCGTACCATGACATTCCAATCAATATGAGGATTTTGTATAAATTGGCTCACAACTCCCACTGGACAAGAAAGATCAGGTCTTGTTATGGTGAGATAGATTAGTTTTCCAACCAACCTTCTGTATCTTTCTGGATCTGAGAAAGGTTCACCATGGTCTCATTAATTTTTTATTTGAGTCCATAGGACTATCAATGGGCTTGCAATCTGTCGGACCTGTTTCCTCCAAAATATCAAGGGCATATTTTCTTTGTGAAATGATGACTCCTTCTTTTGATTGTGCCACTTCAATACCAAGGAAGTATTTCAAACGACCTAAGTCTTTCGTTTGAAAGTGGTTGAACAAATGATCCTTTAATTGAGCAATTCTCGCAACATCATTTCCTGTAATCACAATATTATCAACATAAACCATAAGTAGAATGCCCATAAAACACTGAATGATCTGCTTCACATTGTTTCAATCCAAATTGTTGCACAACATGGCTAAATTTACCAAACCAAGCTCGAGGTGATTGTTTCAAGCCGTAGAGTGAATGACATAATTTACAAACTAACTTAGACTCCCTTTGAGCAACATGACTAAATCTAGAAGGTTGCTCCATGTATATCTCCTCTTCTAGATCACCATGAAGAAAGACATTCTTAATGTCCAATTGGTGAAGTGGCCACTGTCTAATGGCAGCCATGACAAGAAATAGACGAACACTAGTGATTTTACTGATTTTGGCCACAAGAGAAAAAGTATCACAATAGTTGAGATAATAAACCTGAGTATATCCCTTTGCGACTAGACGAGCTTTAAGACGATCAATGGCACCAGTAGGACCAACTTTAATAGCATATACCCATCTGCATTCCACGGGTTTCTTATTAGGAGGAAGAGGTATAAGTTCCCAAGTGCCACTATTGTCAAGTGCCTGCATTTCATCAATCATGGCTTGTCACCATCCAGGGTAATCAAGTGCCTCACGAACATTATTAGGAACTTTAATGTTAGAAAGGGAGGAAACAAAGGAGAAATATGTAGGAGACAGACGATGATAACTTAAAAAATTATAAACAGGATAAGGATTACGAGTAGATCAAATACCTTTTCGAAGAGCAATAGGCCAAGCATGATTTAAGTCAAGAGAGGACGAGGAGGATGGAGGATCCATGGTCTAGGAATCTGATGGAGAAGGAACTGAGTCTCGAGGATCTTCAGGCAAGGAGGAAGGTGGTTGAACAATATTTTGTGCATTCTAAGTTTGAGCTGAAGATGGTGAAGATGGAGAAGCGGGAATAACCAAGGGATCACATGATGGTATAGGAAGCATCTCTTCAACAGATGAACGATCCTCCTTGGAAGACAAGAAGAAGGGTGTATCCTCAAAAAAGGTGACATCAGAAGACATATAATACCTTCCTGTGGAGGGAGAATAACATCTATATCCTTTTTGAATGCGACAATATCCCAAAAAGACACATTTAATAGACTTGGGAGAAAGTTTATCAAGACCTGGGGAGACATTACGAACAAAACAAGTGCTCCCAAAAACACGTGGAGGGACATGGTAAATAGGATCATTTGGAAAAATTACTAAGTGAGGAACTTTATTGTCAAGAGATGAAGAAGGCATCCTATTGATCAAAAAACAAAAACACGTGGAGAGACATGGTAAAGAGGATCATTTGGAAAAATTACAGAGTGAGGAACTTTATTGTCAAGAGATGAAGAAGGCATCCTATTGATCAAAAAACAAGAAGTGAGGATTGCATCCCCCAATGATGAATAGGAACATTAATATTTAACATTAGGGAACGTGTTGTTTCAATAAGATGTCTATTCTTTCTCTCAGCTATGCCATTTTGTTGTGGAGTGTGAGGACATGTTGACTGATGTAAAATTTCTTTGGAAGATAAAAATGAAGAAAATGCAGTAAAAAAATATTCCTTAGCATTATCACTTCTGAGAATTTTAATTGTCTTTCCAAATTGATTCTTAATTTCATTAACAAAGGACATAAAAATGACTAAAAGTTCAAATCTCTCTTTCATAAGATAAACCCACGTACACCGAGAAAATTCATCAATGAAGGTTACAAAATAGTTAAAACCAAAGGAAGTAACTCGACTCGGTCCCTAAATATTAAAGTGAATGGTAGAAAAAATAGACTTACATCGTGTTTGAGATTTCTTTGGATAAGAAGATCTAACATGTTTTCCTAACTGACAAGACTCACAATCACAGGAATGTGTTTAAGATTTGGAACCATCAACTTCAGCTTAGACAAATTTGGGTGACTCAAACGATCATGTAAAATTTTAGGAGATGAAGTTGGAATGCAAGAAACAAAAGAGTTAGGTTTTAGGAAATACAGTCCTCTTGACTCATATCCTTCTCCTATTTGATGACCCGTACCATGTTCCTGTATGACAAAGGAAGTAGCAATAAAGGTTATAGAACAATTTAATGAACGTGTCAATTGACTCAAGGAAATTAAATTATAAAGACAATGAGAAATATACAAAACAGAATTTAAGTTTAATGAAAGAGATAAGGACACTTTGCCGATTCCTTGAGATGTCAATTTGGATCCATTAGCAACAGTAACTAATTGAGGAACTTTTTGAGGGGTAATGGAGGAAAATAAACGAGTGTTACCAGACAAATGGTTTGAGGCACCTGAATCAAGAATCCATGAACCTTGACATTTCACAAATTGTGCGATGCATGCAGTTGACACACTTGGCACTGAAGGAAACTGACAAAGGCCAGTGGATTTGTCAGACTTGTATCTCAAAAATTCTTGATACTCTTCATTTAAGATTCTTGATTCGTATGAGCATTGCACATACCCACTTCGACTACCATGGCCTCCTCGATTAGCTCCTCTCCTTGAAGTGGCAGATAAGGAGAAATTAATTTTAGTAAAGGATGTCATTCTAAATCTGTGAGAAGAATCAAAACTTAGGATCCAAAACAGAGACAAGGTCTTACGACTATGGGAAATCAGAATCCCTATCCAACCATACTAAGAAATGAAACTCATCAACAGTAGACTGTGAAATCTGTTATTAATGAGGAAGAAGGCTCAATATGGAAAACTGAATCTGGTTCCACAAGTAATGAAGCGTAACAGCATTGAGGGAGAAACTTAGCTTGAGGGAGAAAACCCTAGGTGCAAACAACAGCCACCAAAACAACGAAGCAAGGGCCAAAACATGCTTAGGAAGCTCCGGCGAAATTGTCTGCAGTGACGCGGTGTCGATTTGACACCGAGAAGGCGGCGCGTGAGGAACACGTGCCGGAGACTTGCTAGAGAGAAGCGGCGCGTGGAGGAGCGTGCGGAGGTTTCTGAGGAAGCGACCACCATGGTTGGGTCGCGCTTCTCGGGGCGAACCTAACCCTTAACTTTGCCTGACAAACGGCGACGGAGGACGGCGGTGGCGATAGTAGCGACGGCGGCGGAAAGTGACGACGACAGCAGTGGCACATTGGGTCTGGCTGTTGATACCATGTCAGAGAACTAACTGAGACATTTTATTCATTCATATATTCCTAACAAGGTTTTGGTATTTTATATATATAGAATACCATGATAGAATACAACCCACCTCTTAAGTTGGGTACACACTCACAAAACAATATAAACTTAATACATTTCAACACTCATTTAGTATTTTGGTTCCTGAATTTGTTTATTCATCTTATGGTCTTGGGTCTTCTATCATCTACAAAATTTTCTTGAATGGATGGGGTTTTGGTCCTTCATCTTCTACTCAAATTGATTATTGTTTTCTTGAATTGATGGGCTTTACACGGAAACTTAGAAATGAAATGTGTGCAGGGTGTGCAAATGGTGGATAGAAATCTGGTGAACCTTAAGTTTTATTATTTTTGAATTCATTATTTTCATTGCCGTTATTCTTCAAACTAAACTTGTGGAGTGGTAGATCTTGAAAGTACACACTCTATGAGTGGCAGACTTGTTGGAACATTGGCTGTTGATTTTGATTAATGTTCTTCTACTCATGTTGCAATGAAGAGGGTGTCTATTGGATCGTGGATGCAGTAGGTTATTGAACTTACTACAGTGCTTTATGTTTCCTGTCATTCTTATGTACTATTTTTCTTGTCTGCTCGAATTGGAATGACTTCAGTCTCTCTTATTGGTTGTAGGTAGGTATTTGGTTTACATGTTTCGGCCACGCTGTTTGTCTATGCTAGAGCAATGATTGATAGCTGTTATGTTGATTGAGCCGGTTTTGAAAATTTCTCCACTGCATTTTTAATTTTGTATTTGTCTATTTATCTTATTGTCTAGGGCCTTCATATTCTATCCAGATTAATTATAGTTTTGTTGAATCGATGGGAAATGAAGTGGGTGCAGGGTGTGCAAATGGTGGGTGGTTGGCTGAACAGTGGATGGAGTTCCGGTGTGAAGGCCTTTATTCTACTATATTTGCATTCATTATTTTCATTTCCGTTATTGTTCAAACTAAGCTTGTGGAATGGGAGATGCTTGAAGTAAATGAAGTGAGTTTGAGGCTTTGACATTTAGGTCTAACTTTTGGAGTGGGAGATCATTAAAGTAGGCAGTCTATGAGTGAGAGGCTTTGACTTTTGGGTCTAACTTTTGGAGTGAGAGATCATGAAAGTAGGCACTTTATGAGTGAGAGGCTTTGGCATTTGGGTTGTTGGACTGTTGACCGTTGATTTTGATCATCTTCTCCTACTCCTTTTGCATTGAAGAGTTATTTACTAGTTTTCTTGTCTGCTCTAGTTGCTTTAGTCTCTCTTATTGATTGTAGGATGGTACATGATTTGGCCATGGTCTTTGTTTAAACAAGAGCAATACTTGATCACTGGGCATTATGTTCAAGGATCCTGTTATGGAAATTTTTCCGTTGGTTTTTCAAGTCCCGGATCTCTTTATTCATCTTATCTTCTAGGTCCTTCATCTTTTCCAGATTAATTATAGCAATACTTTATTGCTGAACATCATGAAGATCGAGCCTGCTATGGAAGTTTCTCAATTAGTTTTTTGGTTCCTGAATTTGTTTATTCATCTTATGGTCTTGGTCCTTCATCTTCTATCCAAAATGATTATTGTTTTCTTTAATGGATGGGGTCTTGTTCCTTCATCTTGTACCCATATTGATTATAATTTTCTTGAGTTGATGGGTTTATAGAGAAACGAAGAAAGGGTGAGGAAATGGTGTGGTGGCCAAGTTTAGGTAACAGTGGATGGAGATATGTTAAACGTCAGGTTTTATTATATTTGAATTTGTTATCTTTGAACTCATTATTTTCACTGGCTTTCATTGACGTTATTCGTCAGATTAAACTTGTGGAATGGGAGATCTTGTAAATAGGCACTGTATGAGTGAGAGGCTTTGACATTTGTGTTGTGACAGTTGGCTGTTGATTTTGGCTAATGGATCTGGATGCAGTGGGTTTAGATATTTAACTTACTATAAAGCTTCGTGTTTTATTATGTTCTCATTTACTATTTTTTTGTCTGCTTGAGTTGGAAGGGCTTTAGTCTCTTGTATTGGTTGTAGAAAGTTACATGTTCCGGCCATGGTGCAAGATCAATAATGCTGAACATTATGATCATCGAGCCTGTTTTGGAAATTTCTCCTCTGGAATTCTAACTCCTGACTTTGTGTTTTTATCTTATTGATTAGCTCCTTTATCTTCTACCCAGATTAATTATATTTTTCTTGTATGCAAGCCCTTTCCAGGGAAACTAAAATGAAGTTGGTGCGGGGTGTGCAAATGGTGGTTGGTGGGAAGGTTTGAGAAGCAGTGAAACCTTAGGTTCTTTGTCTTGGCATTTTTTATTTTCTTCGCAATTATTTTTCTGGCTAAACATTTGGAGTGGGAGTTCTTGTAAACAGGCACTATATGAGTATGAGAGGCTTTGGCATTTGCAGTGAAAACTTGCTTGCTATGGATGTTTGTTGTTTGTGGAGGAAATGGCGGTAGATTATTATTTGGAATGGTTGTAGTCACTGTCGTTTTATTATGTTTCCATTCACTATCATTCTTATGTGGTTGATTTGAAACGGCCTAGTGTCTCGTATTAGTAGTAGAAGGTACATGTATCATTCGGTGTTTGTCCATGCAAGAGCAATACTTGATCATTGAAGGTTATTTTCGAGCCTGTTATGGTGTAGGTGTGCAATCTGTGCATTGTGACGCTGAAGGTTTCATTTACCGGTACAAAGCAGTGTTTTCTGGATTAATTTTTAACTGGCTAAACTTGTTTGTTTGATTCTGATCTTGGTTTTAACTGTCACTACGAGAGTACTGTTACAAACTGACATTTTTGATGGATATGTCTGTTTCTTTTGTGTTATAGGTTTGTAAAATAAATTATGGGATGAGCATGGTTGACAAGTTCTGTTGGGCTTTACACTTTGATTTGATGGTTTGCTCAAATCCTTTCCATTCATTATTTTTCATTTTTCTTTGATTTGGTTAGGAATTGATGTATTTCTAAGCATGCCCGGTACTGGCGTTTTGGAGAAGAATTTGTTAATTTCAGGGTACTGCTCTTCATATGGTATAAAGAATTTGAAATTGTATAATTGGAGGCAATGGCAGTAGATGTATGTTTGGAATGGCTGTAATCTCTCTCATTGGTTGAACGTGATTGTGTATTTGAAATGGTTGTACTCTCATTTTATTGCGTTTCCATTCACTATAATATTATTTATTTATCACTATATGTATTTCTAAGCAAGATGATACTGGAGTTTTAGGGAAGAATTTGGTAATTTCAGGATGCGGTTCTTGAAATGGTATAATTGAACTATTTGCATGAATCCCTTTTGAGCACAAGCGAGGGACTTATAATCATTGAAGAGTTTAGAAGGGCTTATGATAGCATGTGATGACTGATCTTAACTAATTATTCCTAGCAAATCCCTTTTGAGCACACGCGAGGTAGTTGTAATCATGGAAGAGTTTAGAAGGGCTTATGATAGCATGCGATGGACCGATCTTAACTTATTTAGGCCTACCTTGGTTTTATGAGATCATCTTGGGCTTTGCAGTATTTGATTTCTTATTGTTTCTGTACCAGGAATTGATTCAATTTTACGGCTTTAGTTTCTGGTGTTGAAACTCTGACGTATCCAGCTTTAACTTGATATCATTTGTTAACAACATTTCTTTTGGAGTGGGGTTTGTTTAAGCCTACTATGGGCATGAAGCTGGCAGTTCAACTTGAAACAGAAGCAGCTAATGAAAACCTAATTTCTTCTGTGTGGTTCCACTTCATACTTAGCTGTCATTTGGAGTATGTACATCGTGTTGTTATACGCTTGCTATAGAGTAGCTATCTTTTTCCCTCTTTGTTGTTTTGACTACTTAGGTCAGAGTCTTTGGAGGTATTTTGGATTAGGATATGTCCCAAGTATCAACAGTCTATTTCCAATTTTGACATATGGATGTGATTGTCAGATATTTTCTAGGAATATATTCAGTTTTATTCTTGTATTGAATTAGATATTTGTTAACATGGTCCTTTAATTCTTATATAATTATTATGAATGATCATTGCTTTAGTAGTTATTCTGTTTGAAATTCATAGTTATTTAAAAGAAAATGTTGTATTTTCCTTTCTACATTTTGTTCTTTGCTATGGACTCTGATCAGTAGATTGAGATTATGTTATATAAAATATCATTTTATAGTACTCAGTAAAATGAGATTTATTTTTTCGTGTGATTTTTTGTAATAGAAACAGTTTACTGGATTCTTTTCTGTTTTGTAAATATTTTTTTTTAAGATCTTTAGTCTATTAGTTATAAATTTTTAAACCATTTTATGCATGTACCTTTATTAGATATATAGTCCTAAATTGTCCTGTTTACATTCCAGATTAGAGAAATTAAAAACAAGTACACTTGTTATATATTACAAAATTATTATACGATTTGTCCAAACTACATTTAGATTCAAAAACAAAATTGAATTCATACTCTTGTTTTATATTCTTATATTGCGTTAATATTTTGAAATAGAAAAGTAATTGTAAAAGCATTGCTACATCCTTAATTATACATAGGTAGTCAGTCTGCTCCATCTGAGGTAGCTCTTAGCAATAGCCCTTTATTGAATATTTTCTTAGTAATAGTTCTTAGTATTGTTTTACCTTTCTTTTGACTTTTACTACTGTAAACACTAACAATATCTAGTTATATGTTGTTTTCTTTTGATAAATAATCTTCATTACTATCAATAAGATTTAATTTGATCCAAGTCTAATATGACTTAACCCGTATGATTTTAAATCAGACTAGATGTTTTGGTCACTGTCTATGAAGACTTTTTCGCCCATCATTCATGTGAGGCATAGAGAAAGTTTATATTTCTATTTAGAACTTTCTCCATAATATTTTTTATAAGCTTGGCATACAATATTTTTCTGTTTCAACTTATGAAGATTTGATATTTGTTTACAGAATTTTTATATAATAATCATATTTCATCACAAAAATTACTATCCTACCACTTCATATATTCTCATACATTTAATAAAGTTTTTATGATAATCTTTAATAAGTTTTCGTTCAAATACATTCCTTCAGCGAATCATTCTTAAAGGAGGTCTACTAGATAGAAATAAGGTGTGTTTTTTGAAAATAAATAAAATTTTATTAAATAATTTTTTTTAATATAATTTATTTAAATATAATTTTATCCTTTAACTATTTTCTAGTCGTTAGAATAAGTTAATTCTAATGTTTTATTAAATTAATAAAATTATATATAAAAACAATATATATATTATTTATTTAAATTTTATATATAATCTCATCAACAATTTATTTTATTGCAACTGATTCACATGATCTATATAATAATAATAAAAGTTGTGAAAACATGTAATTATGTTTAAAATTTGATACACAATAATTAATAATATAAAAAAGATTAGTTAAAGTTGCTGACAAATGAGTCACATATCCCATGAATAAAACCAATTAGCACATATTAATCTGATTCAATTTGGATTAAAAGTTAAACAAATTTAATAAAATGGGTTTGAATTTTGAAACTGAGAAGTTACATTCTATTAACTTAAAGACAAAGAAATGTAATAAATTATTTATTACATTGCATACTTTCCCGCCAAATGAGTTGGCGCCCAAAACCTTCTCCTATATATAGAAACGGTAAACAGTGAAGGGAAGAAACACAACAGAGTGATTTGAAAACTAAATCCCTAACTTTCTCTCTCTTCAATGGCGCCACAGAAACTCAACGACTACGACTCAAGCGACTCGAGATGACGGCAGCCCTCAAACTCCATTCCAAAGTCACCCAACTCTCCAATTTCACTCCTTTGCTTGAGTTTAAATTGTCTAAGCAATAGCCTCTCATGGAAATTTTTCCATTGGTTTTTAATTATTTTATTTGTTTATTCATCCTATCATCTAGGTCCTTCATTTTCTAACCCGGATTGATTATAGTTTTCTTGAAAATATGGGCTTTATAGTTTTCTTGAATTTATGGGCTTTATACGGAAACTAAGAAATGAGGTGGGTGGAGGGAGTGCAAATGGTGGGTGGTTGGCAGGTTTGGTAACTGTGGATGGATTTCCGGTGAAACCCTTTGTTTATTATATTTGCATTCACTATTTGTCATTGCCGTTACTTTTCAAACTAAACTTGTGGAATGGAAGATCTTGAAAGTAGGCACTCTATAAGTGAGAGGCTGACATTTGGGTTGTTGGACCGTTGACTGTCGTTTTCCTCTTGCAGTGAAGAGATGTCTATTGGATCATGGATGCAGTGTGTGTAGATTATTTAACTTGCTTCATTTATGTTTTATTACGTTCTCATTTACTATTTTGTTGTCTGTTTGAGTGGCTGTAGTCTCTCTTATTGGCTGTAGGAAGGCCATGGTGTTTCTTTAAACAGGAGCAATACTTGATCACTGGACATTATGGTCAACGAGTATGTTATGGAAATCCCTCCATTGTTTTTTTAGTTCTTGAAATTGTTTATCATCTTATCATCTAGGTCCTTCATCTTCTACCCAAATTAATATAGTTTTCTTGAATACATGGGCTTTAAAGGGAAACTTACTGGTTGTAGGAAGGTACATGTATCGACCATGGTGTTTGTCTAAGCATGAGCAATACTTGATTGCTGAACATTATGATGATCAAGCCTGCTATGGAAGTTTCTCAATTAGTTTTTTGGTTCCTGAATTTGTTGACTCATCTTATGGTGTCGGTCCATCTTCTGCCGAAATTGATTATTGTTTTCTTGAATTGATGGGCTTTACAGGGAAACTAAGAATAGAAATGTGTGCATGATGTGCAAATGGTAGGTGGTGGGCAGGTTTTGGTAACAGTGGATGGAGATCCGGTGAACTAAAGGTGTTATTATTTTTGAATTCATTATGTTCATTGCCGTTATTCTTCAAACTAAACTCGTGGAGTGGGAAATCTTGGATGTAGATACTTTATAAGTGACAGGCTTTGAGATTTGTGTTGTTGGACCGTTGGCTGTTGATTTTGATTATCTTCTTCTACTCACTTTGCAGTTAAGAGGATATTGGATCGATGGAGTAGCTGTAGATTATTTTACTTACTAAAAAAGCTTTATGTTTCATTACGTTCTCATGTACTATTTTTCTTGTCTGTTGAAGTTGGATTGGCTTTAGTCTTTCTTGTTGGTTGTAGGGAGGTATATGTTTCCACCATGGTGTTTGTCTATGCAAGAGCAATAATTGATCGCTGTAACATTATGATGATCGAGTTTGTTTTGGAAATTTCTCCATTCATTTTTTAATTATTGTATTTGTTTATTTATCTTACCGTCTAGGTCCTTCATCTTCTACCAGATTAATTATAGTTAATCGATGGGCTTTACCAAGAAAACTAAGAAATGAAGTGGGAGCAGGGTATGCAAATGGTGGGTGGTGGGCAACTTCGGAAAAAGTATATGGTAACAATGGAAGGAGCTCGGTGATACGCTTAGTTTTATTATCTTTGCATTCATTATTTTCGTTGGTGTTATTTTTCAAACTAAACTTGTCGAATGGGAGATCTTGAAAGTAGACACTCTATAAGTGAGAGTCTGTGACATTTGGGTTGTTGGACAGTTGACTCTGTTGATTTTGATTATCTTCTTCTACTCTTGCAGTGAAGAGGATGTCTATTGGATCCTGCATGCAGTAGGTGTAGATTATTTAACATACTGCAACGCTTTATGTTTTATTACATTCTCATTTACTATTTTTCTACTCTTCTCAAGTGGCTTTAGTCTCTCTTATTGGTTGTAGGAACGTACATGTTCACTGGACATTTGTGTTGTGACAGTTGGCTGTTGATTTTGACTATGTTCTTCCACTCATGTTGCAGTGAAGAAGATTGGATCTGGATGCAGTAGGTTTAGATTATTTAACTTACTACAAAGCTTCATGTTTCATTATGTTCTCATTTACTATTTTTTGTTCTCATTGAGTTGAAAGGGCTTTAGTCTTTTTTATTGGTTGTAGGAAGGTACATGTTCTGGCCATGGTGCAAGATCAATAATGCTGAATATTATGATCATCGATCCTGTTTTGGAAATTTCTCCTTTGGAATTTTAATTCCTGAATTTGTGTTTTGATCTTATGGATTATTTCCTTTATCTTCTACCCAGATTAATTATATATTTTTTGTATGCAAGGGCTTTACAGGGAAACTAAAATGATGTTGGTGAAGGGTATGCAAATGGTGGGTGGTGGGTGGAGGGTATGCAAAGGCACTACATGAGTATGAGAGGCTTTGGCATTTGCAGTGAAAACTTGCTTGCTATGGATATCTGTTGTTTGTGAAGGAAAGGCGGTAGATTACTTTTTGGAATGGTTGTAGTCTCTCTCGTTTTATTATGTTTCCATTCACTATCATTCTTATGTGGTTGATTTGGAACAGCCTAGTGTCTCGTATTAGTAGTATAAGGTACATGTATCATTCGGTGTTTGTCCATGTAAGAGCAATACTTGATCATCGAAGATTATGATCTTCGAGCCTGTTATAGTGTAGGTGTGCAATTTGTGCATTTGACGCTGAAGGTTTTATTTACTGGTACAGAGCAGCATTTTCTGGATTAATTTTTAACTGGCTAAACTTGTTTGTTTGATTCTGATCTTGGTTAACTGTCCCTGCGAGAGTACTGTTACAAACTGACATTTGAGGTGGATATGTCTGTTTCTTTTTTATGTGTTGTAGGTTTATAAAAGAAATTGTAGGGTGAGCATGGTTGACAAGTTCTGTTGGGCTTTGCTCTTTGATTTGATGGTTTGCTCAAATCCTTTCCATTCATTATTTTTCATTTTCGTTTGATTTGGTTAGGAATTGATATATTTCTAAGCATGCCCGGTACCGGAGTTTTGGAGAAGAATTTTTTAATTTCAGGATACTGCTCTTGAAATGGTATAACGAATTTGAAATATAATGAATTAGAATGGCTAACCACTCTAGATAAAATAATTCTTTCTTTTTGAGTATTAAAAATCATGGAAGAGTTTAGAACGGTTTAAAGCAGCATGTGATGACCAATCTTAGCTTGTTATTTAGAGCTACTGAGGCTACCATGCTTTTATGGGATCATTCTGGACTTATTGTCTTCATCCGTGAAGCAATGGATGTGTGGTATAGCATATCACAGGAAGTATGTGATGATGATGTATCAAATTTGGTGTTTGTGCTCTTTTCTTGTTAGCATTTTTTTGTTTCTATGTACTCTAGGCTGAGTTAAAAACTTGAAAAGGAGCAATTAAAAACTTAAAAGGGAGTTAAGTACGGCTTGTATTTTCCAATTCCAAATTACTATAACAGAACATCTCAGTTGCACAAACAAACATGAGGGAGTTTTATATGCTCAAATTCCATAGAAAATTCAAGATATTTTAGGGTAATATTAGGATTGTGCATAGGGCTAAATCCCTTTGCCCCAGTAAGTTTAGGGAACTAATTTAATAGAGATTCCTTCGAATGTGATAAAGATCTTTTAGTTGAAGAACTTTAAATAGAGAATTTAAATAGAAGTAATTCTTGCAGTTTTCTATGTTCCTGTTGTAGCCTTCCCATCCTATAAGACCTGTTGTAGAGAGCTGTGATGAATAATCAAAAAATGATGATTTACTTCAAAGTTGACGTACTCATGTGCAAAAATTTGAAATTCCTTCATAAGAATCGTTAATAATCATGAAGTGCTAAGACTTGTTTTCGTAAAAAGGCATTACCCCCCCTCTCTCTCTCTCTCATATATATATATATATATGTTACTTATTTTCCTTTTAAATATTATTTAAACCTATTTAACTAGTTTTATGTAAAATTTGTTTTTAACACCCGTAGCCTGTTGAAAGACATCCATTACACTGTTCACTATAAAAGATTTCTTTTTCATTTCATCCTCAACAATTTTCATTTCTCTCTTGAAATTCTTGGGATTCTTACACGGTCCATTCTTTCTGTTTACTTCCTTCTTATCTTCAGTCACTCTCACAGACTACTATCATTGATGTAAGAATAGATCAAACAGCGAGTGAGTGGAAGTCGGTGGGGAGATGCTAGTGATGGTTTCACAATTGATAAGGTACAACTATATTTTATTTAATGAATTGTTTATATAATTATTCGTTTTCAGATTTCTTGAGGCTGAAGTTAAGAGCTATATTTTAAAGATTGGTTTTTGCTAATTTCCTGTGATTAAATTCAAAGAAACTGAGTATATCTTTTTCTGGTTGTTATTCTTTTTCAAAAATTTATTAACTGTTTCTTTTTCTCTTGACTGTATAAACTTTAAATTTCTTTTGTTAAAAGGCAAGATCAGCCACTTCCATCTTGATGGTTCTATTGTTCTCTCTCATTGCTGGAAGACTAAACATAGAGAAATGGTAAGCGAGTAAAGGAAAAATCCAAGGTGCGTAGCATAATTAACTAACCATAATTTACGTTCAAATCCATAAATACCCTTCTTTATTTTTATCTTTCCCTCACAATTTATCTCCGGTTACTCTTCTTTCACAGATCTAATTTATTTTTCTGTTCTCCTCGACCCCTTTCCTAATTTATTTATTTTATTTTATGCATTTTCTTGCAAATCTTGAGTTTATTAGTTTAGGTTATTGCAGTTTAGACTTCTAATTTATTTTCTTGAACTTCTATTTCATTCTATTACGTGTCTAAACTTCTTGCAATTTAGAAATTCTACTGGATTTGGCTGCAGGTGCGGTGAGAAGCAATAAATAAAAAGGAAACAAAAGTGGGTTGAATTTTATTTCGTGTCTAAATTTGAGTTAGTAGTGTGGCTTGAATTTTATGACTTAGTTTTCAATTCTTGATCTTAGGATTGGGTTACAGAGAAGAACCATTGTGTTGAAAAGAATACATCAGGAATGAGAAGTGGAATAAACATTTATGTTCTTCAGGCAAGTTTATTTTTAAAGCACATTTATGTTTCTTTATAACTTTTTGGTGTTTATATTATGTTGCTCCTGTCAGTTTAATTCCTAAGATGTGACAAATATGTATTACATGTGTTAGAAACTCAGGATTATTCATTCTAACTAATTGACTTTTTAACTGTCTATTTTTGTTTATTTTGTAATTTCTTGATTGCTTTTTCAATTATTGTATTTTATTATTTCTTATGATCTAGGTCGATTAATTATAGTTAATTGATGGGCCTTACAAGGAAACTAAGAATTGAAGTGGGTGCAGGGTGTGCAAATGGTGGGTGGTGGGCAACTTCGGAAACAGTGGATTGTAACAATGGATGGAGTTCCGGTGAAACCCTTTGTTTTTTTATCTCTGCTTTCATTATTTTGCTTGCCCTTATCTTTCAAAATAAACTTGTGGAATGGGTGTTGGGTTGTTGGACAGATGACTCTGATTATCTTCTACTCCTCATGCAGTGAAGATGTCTATTGAATCGTGCATGCAGTAGGCGTAGATTATTTAACTTACTGCAAAACTTTATGTTTTATTATATTCTCATCTACTATTTTTCTTGTCTGCTCAAGTGTCTTTAGTCTCTCTTATTGGTTGTAGGAAGGTACATTGTTCACTGGACAATTATGGTCAGAGAATCTGTTATGGAAATTTCTCCATTGGTTTTTTAATTCCTGAATTTGTTTATTCATCTTATCATCTAGGTCCCTCATCTTTTACCCAAATTGATTATAGTTTTATTGAATACATGGGCTTTACATGAAAACGTATTGGTTGTAGGAAGGTACATGTGTAAGTCATGGTGTTTGTCTAACCTTGAGCAATACTTGATCGCAGAACCTTATGATGATCGAGCCTACTATTGAATTTTCTCAATTAGTATTTCGGTTCCTAAATTTCTTTATTGATCTTATGGTTTTGGGTCTTTCATCTTCTATCAAAATTTCTTGAATGAATGTAGTGTTGGTCCTTCATCATCTACCCAATTTGATTAACGTTTTTCTGAATTGATGGGCAAATGGTGGGTTTGGGTAGGTTTCGGTAATGGTGGATGGAAATCTGGTGAACCTTAGGTTTTTATTATTTTTGAATTCATTATGTTCATTGCCGTTATTCTTTAAACTAAACTTGTGGAGTGGGAGATTTTAAAAGTATACTTGGGATTATCAGAATTGTGGTGCTTAAATGCTGACTAGAGGAGAAAACTATTATTGTGCTTTACATGGTACGATCCATTACGATTAACATTAGGATAAAATTGTTTTATAGTGGGTAATAAAAGTAATTAGATACACTGGTTTTAGTTGTTCAAACCTTGTTGTATCAGTTTTGGAAGTTTTGAAAATGTTATATTTTGTTTTGGACCAATCTGAATATGCTGGAATACTTACATTTTGTACTCAATCTTCCTGTTGATTGTTGCATCTTAATTAAATATAAATAGTAAAGTGGTAGGAAGAAGGAGTACAAATGTCCTATGTATTTTGAACGTTGAGCCTAGTCTAAATGGATATTACAGTTGTAAATGGATCTATTTTACTGCATGGGTGGTCGTGAACTGGTACATGTTAGTAACTCACGGCTATCATGTACTATATCTGATATATGCATTATAGTTCTAAAAATAGTTAACTGAACTATTGTAGTGTAACTGAACTAAAAAAATAGTTCAGTTTATTTTATTTGAAAAAAATTTTAGTTTAGTTCAATTACTCTAACTATTTTATAGTTAACTATATTTGTAATTAAGTAGAGTACAGTACACTTTGCCCACCCCTAGCTGCTACAGCCTTTTTGATGATGTTGCCTTTTTGATGATGTTGCCTTTTTGATGATGTTGCCTCTTTGTAGTTCCAACCTCCTTTCACGTGCGCAGTGCCTTTGGTTTAGCCTTCTTCTCTGTGTTGTACCATCTTCAAGCTAGGTAACATTGACTCTTTTCCCAGAATCCTTTTCAACGACATGCCTTTTTGTAATGTTAGATTAGATTGAAAGTTTTTCCTTTTTTTATTACAATAAGCTTTCAAGGATTGAGCTTGGTTACAAATTTTGGTATCTCTTAAGATTCCTTTTATTCACAATGCAAATTTCTGATGCTTATATGAGTTATTGCTTACAAATAGGTTTTTGAGCCTTGGATAGAGTTGACAGCCTACATATATATTGTTTTATGCACACTATAAAACTGAGATGATAATGTCCCTCAAGTTTTAAATCTGAGTAAATATTGTGCCTCCAATTTTATGAATTATTTATGAATTCTTGATCTTAGGATTAGATTATTGAGAAGAATCATTGTGGTGAGAAGAATCAAAAAGGAAAGAGAAGAGTGGAACAAAGAATTGTGTTCGTTCTGCCGGCAAGTTAGTTTTTAAAACACATTTATGTTTCTCTCTATAACTTTTTTATGTTTATATTATGTTATGATAAATGTTTATTACATGTGTTAGAAATTCAGGATTACTCATTCTAACTAATTGACTTTTTAACTATTTATTTTGGTTTTTTACCCTGTTGAAGTTTTAGTTGTTTATTGTGCTATTACACCCTTCTTAACAATGTCGCCTCTTTGCATTTCCAACCTCGTTGTATTTGTAGTCTCGTTGGTGTGGCCTTCCATCTTTAAACCAAGTAACATTGACTCCTCTTGCCACAATTGTTTTCAAAGACCTGCTTGTTTTTTTGTAATTTTGTGTCGGATTGAAAATTTGTCCTATTTGATTACTGTAGGCTTTCAGAGATTGAGTTTGGTCACAGATTTTGGTTATGATTAAGATTGTTTTTATTCACAATGCAAATTTCAGATGATTTTGTGAGTTACTGCTTATAAATATGTTTTCGAACTTTATATTGACTTGACAACCTACATATATATATGGTTTTATCACACTATAAAACTAAGATTAGAGTGTCCCTCCAATTTTAAATCTGAGTTAATATTGTGCCTCAAATTTTGAAAGCCCTATAAAATTCATTTTATTCAGAGTGCGAATTTTAGATGCTTACATTTGAGTTGTTGCTTATAATATAGTTGCAAGATGAATGCTTTATTCCGTGTGGCTATTTCTTGAGCCCAAAAGATGTATTAAGAGGATGCATGTGAAATGATAGTTGTGTAACATTTGTGTGCATCCAGATTGAGACTCAGGGAGCACAATTTGACATATTTAATCATAGTCAAGATAATGAATGAGTATATTCGAGTAAACACTTTGAATCATTTTTTGCAATGAAATTTTTTAATTACCATAGGAAACAATGACAGTTTTTGAGCCTCTTTTTGTGTGGAATTGACGGGTTACAATTGTGCTTTATACTGAATTTTGGGTAACAAAGATTGCTTTTGAGCTTCGTATGATTTTGACATCATGTTGATATATTATTTTATTCACTCTATGTGTGGTTGCAATTTGGAAAGCCCTATAACTTGAGTTGGGCATACACCCTAAATGGAAATGGAGTTGTCGAATAGCTTTTTGATATTTTTGGTTCACAATGCAAGTTTCGGAAGGCTATATTTTGATTTGTCCCACATGGAATTCTCGAATTGCACTTTGATTTTCTTGTATCACTGTGCAAATTGGATATGGTATATTTTGAGTTGTCCCATCATAAATAGATTTGTCCAATTGCAAGACAGTGGATGAGTATATATGAGTTAACACTTTGAATCGTTTTCTGCGATGATAATAATTATCAGTGGAAAAAATGACGGTTTGGGTGGAATTGACGGATTATAATTGGGCTTTATATTTAATTTATGGACGACAAAGATTGCTTTTGAGCTTTGTATGAATTTGACAGTTTACAGATATATTGTTTTATTCACTCTATATATCCGAGTTGATGGTGTGGTTGCAATTTTGAAAGTCTTATAACTTGAGGTGGGCCTACACCCTAAATGGAACTGTCGAATTGCACTTTGATTGTTTTTGGTTCACAGTGCAAGTTCTATAAGGGTATATTTTGAGTTGTCCCAAATGGAATTCTCGAATTGCACTTTGATTTTCTTGTTTCACTTTGCTAATTCCATATGGGTATATTTTGAGTTGTCCCATGATAAATAGATTTGTAAAAGTGCAACATAGTGGCTTAGTATATCTCAGTTCACACTTTGAATTGTTTTCTGTGATGAAAATTTTTAATTGTCATATGAAACAATGACGGTTTGTGAGCTTTATCTTGTGTGGAATTGACGAAATTGGGCTTTGTATTGAACTTATGGGTAACAAAGATTGCTTTTGAGTTCGTATGAATTTGACCGCTTATAGATATTTTGTTTTATTCGCTGTACAGAGTTGATGGTGTGGCTGCAATGTGGAGAGTCTTATAACTTTAGGTGGACATATACCCTAAATGGAACGGTCGAATAACACTTTGATTTTATAATTCATAGTGCAATTTCAATAATAGTATATTTTGAGTGGTCCCACCTGAAATTCTCGAATTGCACTTTGATTTTCTTGTTTCACTGTGCAAATTCCATATGGGTATATTTTGAGTTGTCCCATCATAAATATATTTGTATTGAGACCGTTGATGAATTCTGGACTATAATTTGACTTCATATTTATTCATTTTGTAAATATGAGTTGGGTGTGCATTCTAAATTTAGTTTACAGTTTTTGACTATTTTTGAAATTTTGGAATGGCTATATCTAAGTTGTCCCTTATAATCTTGTTGGAATATGCTATTTTTATCCAATGAGGGATTAAATGGTCATTAGTTATCAAGGATCGGCTAAATGTATTCCTTTTGAGGTGGCTGATGGGAGGCCTCCACCAACACTGACACGCTTTATGTCGGGCGAAATAACAGTAGAAGCTGTGGCACATGTGCTGCAGAAGGGGGATGAGGCGTTAAAGCAACTCAAGTACCATCTAGGAAGGGCACAGGACCAGATGACCAAATATGCGAACTGGAAAAGGAAACCAGTGACAATTAAAGTAGAGGACTGGATTTATTTGAAGATCAGACCTCTCCGGCAAGTGTCCATGCTTACCACATTACATCTGAAGCTCTGCTCACGATATTATGGGTCGTTTAAGGTGGTTAAACAGGTGGGACCAGTGGCCTTCAAACTTCAGCTTCCGGACCCAGCTAGGATACTTCCTGTGTTTCATGTATCCTAGCTAAAGCTGGCAGTTGGCACACAGCAGGTTGAAAAGGATCTACCCGAAGAGTTACAGGGAGAAGGACTGACATTTTGGCCACTAAGAGTGTTGGATAGAAGACAACAACAACGAAAGAAAGGTTTGGTGCCACAGTTGCTAATTGAGTGGCAAGAAGGAGGTGCTAAATTGGGTGTTGGAATCATATTTGAGATTTTTCAGCTCGGAGCAGCCAAAGAGCTGGAGTTTAGTTCTGCCATGGGCAGAATACTGGTATAACACCAACTATCAGGGATCGTCTAAATGTACTCCTTTTGAGGTGGTTTATGGGAGGCCTTCACCAACACTAACACGCTTTATGCCGGGTGAAACAGCAGTAGAAGTTGTGGCACAGGATCTGCAGACGAGGGATGAGGCGTTGAAGCGGCTCAGGTACCATCTAGCAGGGGTACAGGACCAGACGACCAAATATGCCAACTGGAAAAGGAAACTAGCGATGATTAAAGTAGAGGACTGGGTTTAATCGAAGATCAGACCTCACCAACAAGCGTCCATGCTTACGAGATTACATTCGAAGCTCTCCGCACTATATTATGGGCTGTTTAAGGTGGTTAAACAAGTGGGACCGGTGCCTTCAAACTTCAGCCTTCGGACACAGCTAGGATACTTCCTGTGTTTCATGTATCCTAGCTAAAGCCGGCAGTTGGTACACAGCAGGTTGAAAAGGATCTACCCGAAGAGTTACAGGGAGAAGGACCAACATTTTGGCCACTAAGAGTGCTGGATAGAAGACAACAACAACAAAAGGAAGGTTTGGTGCCACAGGTGCTAATTGAGTGGCAAGAAGGAGGAAATGAGGGGGCAATGTGGGAGGTTGTTTTGACCATGCAAGAGCAATTTCTGGACTTCAATTTTGGGGACAAGTGGTGGCGGGTAAGATAGGATACTAAGAGTCTGTGAGAGGAGGAAAAAGAATTGATATAGTAGTTAGGAGGTTAGGGGGGTGTTGTTATGTTTGTAACTGTTAGCATCTCAGTTAACAGTCAGTTAGCGGGATGGAAGCCTTTATAAGAAGGTTGGGGAACTGTTGTAAGGGGTCAACTTTGTTAAATCTTTTGTATAGACAGGACATCTATATCCTGTGGAGGGGGAGTGCTCTTTTGGGTGGCTGTAGTGTACATTGTTTGCTCGTTATAGAAGAATACACATACTTCTTTTCTCTTCTTAGTGTTCGTTTGTGTGCTGTGAGAAGCGTTAGATAGATTTCTTGACCATGGTTTTTGTTTAAACAAGAGCAGTACTTGATCATTGGACATTATGTTCAACGAGCGTATTAAGGAAATTTTTTCATTGGTTTTTGAATTCTCAGATCTCTTTATTCGTCTTATTGTCTTGGTCCGTCATTTTCTACCCAGATTATTTATAGCAATACTTGGTTGCTGAACATTATGAAGATCGAGCCTATTGTGGAAGTTTCTCAATTAGTTTTTTGGTTACTGAATTTGTTTATTCATCTTATGGTCTTGGTCCTTCATCTTCTACCCAAATTTATTATTGTTTTCTTGAATGGACGGGGTCTTGGTCCTTCATCTTCTACCCATATTGATTATTGTTTTCTTGAATTGATGGCTTTACATGGAAAAATAGAATTGAAATGTGTTCAGGGCGAGTAAATGGTGGGTGGTGGGCAAGTTTAGGTAACAGTGGATAGAGATATGTTGAAAACGTTAGGTTTTATTATCTTTGAATTCGTTATCTTTGAACTCATCCATTAGGTTTTATTATATTTGAATTCATTTATTTGAACTCATTATTTTCATTGATTTATTCCTTGTGCTAAACTTACTTGTGGAGTGGGAGATCTTGTAAATAGGCACTCTATGAGTGAGAGGCTTTGACATTTGTGTTGTGACTTTTTGCTGTTGATTTTGACTATGTTCTTCTCCTCGTGTTGCAGTGAAGAAGATGTCTATTGGATCGTGGATGCAGTAGGTTTAGATTATTTAACTTACTACAAAGCGTCATGTATTACGTTCTCATTTACTTCTTTTTTTGTCTGCTCTAGTTGGAAGGGCTTTAGTCTCTTTTATTGGTTGTAGGAAGGTACATGTTCGGCCACGGTCTTCATCTCTCCAAGATCAATACTGTTGAACATTATGATCGTCAAGCCTGTTTTGGAAATTTCTCCTTTGGAATAATAATTGTGGAATTTTTGTTTTTATCTTGTTGATTAGCTTCTTCATTTTCTACCCAGATTAATTTTAGTCTCTCTTTTTAATAGGTTTCCGTTTACTATTTTCCTAGTGTGCTCGATTTGGAATGGGTGTAGTCTCTCTTATTGGCTGTAGGAAGGTACATGTATAGGTCATTGTGGTTTGAACATGAGCGTTACTTGATCACTGAACATTATGATCATCAAGCCCGTCATGGGAATTTCTTCGTTGATTTTTTAATTTCTGAATTTGTTAATCAATCTTATGGTCTAGGTCCTTCATCTTCTACCTAGTTTATACTTTTCTTGAATTCATGGACTTTACATGGAAGCCAAGCAATGAATTGTGGTGTAGATATGCAAATGGTGTGTAGAAATACTGTGATCGGTGAAACTAAAGGTTTTATTTACTGTTACATTTCCGTGTTCTTCTGAATTAAATTTTAACCGATTAAACTTGTTGGTTTAATTCTGATCTTGGTTGTATTGATGGTGTATGCCTTAAGTGTGGGAGTTTGTAACAAGAGTGCTATTACAAACTGACAATTGAGGAGGATTTGTCTGTTACTGTTTTACAAGTTATGGGTTTATAGAAGGCATTGTAAGATGAGCATGGGACAAGTGTGTTGGGCTTTACTATTTGATTTGATGGTTTGCTTCTTGGTTTTCCAAAACCTTTCTATTCATTGTTTTCATATTTGTTTGATTTAGATACGGATTGTATTTTTAAGCAAGAGAGACATTGGAGTTTTGGAGAAGAATTTGTTAATTTTAGGATGCCATTGTTAATTTCTTCAATGAGGTTTCACCTTTTATTTAGCTCTCATCAAAAGTATGTACAAGTATAAAAAAATATCAGTGTTGATAGTGCTCATTTTAGTCTAGCTATCATTCTTGATCATTGTTTTGACAGCGTGGGTCTGGTTTTTCTGGATTAGGAATTGTCCAAGTACCAACAAGGTCTGTACAAGTTTGAAATATGGGATGTGATTGTTAGATATTTTCTTGGAATATAGATATATTTTTAATTGCTTGTTTTATTCTTGTACTTTCTTGGAATACAGAGGTTCCCATGCATATTGTACAACAATATGGTGAAGTCAGTAAACATATCCTTTCAACAATGACGACAATATGATAGCAATAAAGTAATTGTAAAATGCAAGATATGCAAACAAAAGTCACTAAGATGGTCTAACAGTCAAATGTAAACGTAACTATGGACATTGGATACACCCATATACAATGCATTTGGCATCTTATATTTATGGACAACACCTACAAAAGTAAGAAATATGGATTGTCATTGCGAGAGATAATGAGTGATATTAATAACATTGACTTTCTCTACAATTTTTGTGTTGTTATCAAGTGAAAAAAAAAATACTTCATTTGGGTTCCAAAAAGCCTTAGAAGATTGTTTTTATATCTGATATGTTCCCTCTGAGTCATTGTTAGTGACAAGTTTTGATAAATGTTATTAACATTGTCTTTTCTTATGTTTCTAATCTCGTGTTTGTTCCACATTAATAAAAATGTTAAAACAAAGTATAAAATGTTAATGGATTTTGTGACATGAGAGTTGTAATGGATGTATGGGAAACTATCGTATATTGTGCAATTCTGAATCATTTTTTACTTATGTCGGTCATTTTCAAGCACTTTGTAATCAATAGTCATTATTATTTTAATATGCGGATGATATAGGAATCATTCTTCATAAGAAAAAGTTAGCATGAAAACAAAGTGATGCATGCGTCTGGGAACACAACAAATAAATATGATTGTATGTGTTCATTCATTCTTTATGATGTTATAAATGTTGGTTGTTGTACTTTGTTGGTTTTTTCACCATCTGTAGAGTTGAGTTTGCCAAAATTTTAAAGTGAGTATCACAAAATGGTATGAAACTTTATTGAAATGATGATTTATCGAGTTTGGCAAAATTATAAATTCTTCAAGCTCTTCATTTCCTTTGCTACAACTACCATCACGTCGTAGATATGTATCACTCTAAAAATGTTTTCTTTATCTGTCATAAATAACGTCACACGATAATGAACACGTACTAGCTTATTGAAGGATGTTATATCTTTGATTATATGAATAACTTAAATAAAAGTTTTTTTTTATCCATGTAGAAAATCTTGCTTGCTTCTTATTAGCTCCTCTTATAAGCAAACATGTTTCCTCCTGCATACCTATGTTTAATTCCTTCGACTTGGCATGTTCCTTTAAAATCAATGAAATGAATTTCGCCAAAAATCTATAGTCATCTTTCATTGAGGTAGTAATCTTCATCCCTCTTGTATCTTCATTATTAACCACATGGTTCACTTCATTGCTTACTATATTTTTTCTAGAATGCTTTGATTTTATTGTATTACATGCATAGAAGTATTCTCAACCATTTGACATTACTGTGTTCAATCGTGTTTGTTTTACTCTTCTATTGTAGTTTGTTATATTGATGTTTAGCTTTCTTTTTTCCAAAGATTCTTTATCCTCAACTTTTTAAAATCTAATAAAATTGAATATCTTTTCACCTTTTGACTTCTTTTAAAAAAAGTGTATAAATATCCTTTTTCATCTTCACGTTTCTCCTTTTCATCCCTCTTTTATCCTAAAAATTATGATTGTAATTTTATTTACTAAGTACTTATATATTACTTTGAGAGCTTGTCTCCATAGTTTCTCGAAAAGATAAAGATTTTTGTATGACTGATCAAAATCAAACTTTCGCATATAGGATATATCTATTAAAGTACTTCCATCAATCATTTCCTTGTTGTCCATCTAGCACAATATTCAACCATCAAAACAAGAAAGAAGCAGTAACCCTGAAAATATAAAAAAAAAAAAAAAAACTCCACATGGGATATAAGGAGTATAACAATGAAAAAATCTTTAATCAGTTTTCGTTCAGATATTTGTTGAGCAAGTCATTCTTGGAGGAAGCTTGCCTGATAGAAATAAGGCGTGCCAGATGAAAATAAAACAAATGATTATGTTCCAATTAACGCTCACATAAAAAAATTGATGCCCAATGGTAGCACCCAAAACCTCTAAATCTCACTGATATCAATGCCTGGAGGCCCTAAGACATTACCTATCAACATTGCATATTTAAAAAGTTTCTAAACTAATTTATTTTTCTCTTACATCAAATGTGTATAGTTTGACTTTAATTATTTTCACGAAGCATCAATTAACCAATTTGATATGTTATGACGTAGATTCACCCATCATACATATTCATCATAACTTAATAAATATTTATCTCGAGCTCTTAAAAGTTACGTGCAAGTTTTCTTTTTTAAGTAATCAAAGAAAAGCATAAAAGATTAACTTACTAAAAAATTGATCATATATAATTGAAGCTACTAAATTTAGAGAAAAGTTATAAAAATTTAAATAAATAATTTTAAAAGAATGATAATCTTTTAAAAAATAAAACTTTATTAACGGGTGATTCTATTTATAGACTCGATTTTTATAAATAAAAATAATCAAATCTGATTTTTAAATATAATTTTTATCCTTTAACTATTTTCTAGTCGTTAGAATAAGTTAATCCTAATATTTTTTATTAAATTAATAAAATTATATATAAAAACAATATATATTATTTATTTAAATTTTATATGTAATCTCACAAACAATTTATTTTATTGTAACTGATTCACATGAACTATATAATAATAATAAAAGTTGTGAAAACATGTAATTATGTTTAAAATTTGATACAAAATAATTAATAATATAAAAAAGATTAGTTAAAGTTGCTGAAAAATGAGTCACATATCCCACGAATAAAACCAATCAGGAATATTAATCTGATTCAATTTAGAATAAAAGTTAACATTCAAACAAATTTAATAAAATGGGTTTGAATTTTGAAACTGAGAAGTTACGTTCGTATTAACTTAAAGACAAAGAAATGTAATAAACTATTTATTACATTCTATAATTTCCCGCCAAATGAGTTGGCGCCCAAAACCCTCTCCTATATATATAAACGGTAAACAGTGAAGGGAAGAAACACAACAGAGTGATTTGAAAACTAAATCCCTGACTTTCTCTCTCTTCAATGGCGCCACAGAAACTCAACGACTACACTCAAGCGACTTGAGAACATTCGCTGCAACGATGAGATGATGGCAGCCCTCAAACTCCATCGAAAGTCACCCAACTCTCCAATTTCACTCATTTGCTTGAGTTGAGATTGTTGATGTCTCTCTTATTGGCTGTAGGAAGGTACATGTGTCAGCCATTGTGTTTCTCTAAGCAATAGCCTCTCATGGAAATTTCTCCATTGGTTTTTAATTATTGTATTTATTCATCCTATCATCTAGGTCCTTCATTTTCTAACCCAGATTGATTATAGTTTTCTTGAATTTATGGGCTTTATAAGGAAACTAAGAAATGGTGGGTGGTTGGAAGTTTTGGTAACAGTGGATGGAGTTCCGGTGAAACCCTTTGTTTATAATATTTTCATTCACTATTTGTCATTGCTGTTATTTTTTAAACTAACAATACAAATATGTTTTCGAACCTTATATTGACTTGACAACCTACATATATATATGGTTTTATCACACTATAAAACTAAGATTAGAGTGTCCCTCCAATTTTAAATCTGAGTTAATATTGTGCCTCAAATTTTGAAAGCCCTATAAAATTCATTTTATTCAGAGTGCAAATTTTAGATGCTTACATTTGAGTTGTTGCTTATAATATAGTTGCAAGATGAATGCTTTATTCCGTGTGGCTATTTCTTCAGCCCAAAAGATGTATTAAGAGGATGCATGTGAAATGATAGTTGTGTAACATTTGTGTGCATCCAGATTGAGACTAAGGGAGCACAATTTGACATATTTAATCATAGTCAAGATAATGAATGAGTATATTCGAGTAAACACTTTTAATCATTTTTTGCAATGAAATTTTTTAATTATCATAGGAACAATGACGGTTTTTGAGCCTCTTTTTGTGAACAATTGACGGGTTACAATTGTGCTTTATACTGAATTTTGGGTAACAAAGATTGCTTTTGAGCTTCGTATGATTTTGACATCATGTTGATATATTATTTTATTCATTCTATGTGTGGTTGCAATTTGGAAAGCCCTATAACTTGAGTTGGGCATACACCCTAAATGGAAATGGAGTTGTCGAATAGCTTTTTGATATTTTTGGTTCACAATGCAAGTTTCGGAAGGCTATATTTTGACTTGTCCCACATGGAGTTCTCGAATTGCACTTTGATTTTCTTGTATCACTGTGCAAATTCGATATGGTATATTTTGAGTTGTCCCATCATAAATAGATTTGTCCAATTGCAAGACAATGGATGAGTATATGAGTTAACACTTTGAATCGTTTTCTGCGACGATAATTTTTAATTATCAGTGGAAAAAATGACGGTTTGTGAGTCTCATTTTGGATGGAATTGACGGATTATAATTGGACTTTATATTTAATTTATGGGTAACAAAGATTGCTTTTGAGCTTTGTATGAATTTGACAGTTTACAGATATATTGTTTTATTCACTCTATATATTCGAGTTGATGGTGTGGTTGCAATTTTGATAGCCTTATAACTTGAGGTGGGCATACACCCTAAATGGAACTGTCGAATTGCACTTTGATTGTTTTTGGTTCACAGTGCAAGTTCATAAGGGTATATTTTGAGTTGTCCCAAATGGAATTCTCGAATTGCACTTTGATTTTCTTGTTTCACTTTGCTAATTCCATATGGGTATATTTTGAGTTGTCCCATGATAAATAGATTTGTAAAAGTGCAACATAGTGGCTTAGTATGAATTTGACAGCTTATAAATATTTTGTATAATTTCCCGCCAAATGAGTTGGCGCCCAAAACCCTCTCCTATATATATAAAACGGTAAACAGTGAAGGGAAGAAACACAACAGAGTGATTTGAAAACTAAATCCCTGACTTTCTCTCTCTTCAATGGCGCCACAGAAACTCAACGACTACGACTCAAGTGACTCGAGATGACGGCAGCCCTCAAACTCCATCGAAAGTCACCCAACTCTCCAATTTCACTCGTTTGCTTGAGTTGAGATTGTTGATGTCTCTCTTATTGGCTGTAATAAGGTACATGTGTCAGCCATTGTGTTTCTCTAAGCAATAGCCTCTCATGGAAATTTCTCCATTGGTTTTTAATTATTGTATTTGTTTATTCATCCTATCATCTAGGTCCTTCATTTTCTAACCCTGATTGATTATAGTTTTCTTGAATATATGGGCTTTATAGTTTTCTTGAATTTATGGGCTTTATAAGGAAACTAAGAAATGGTGGGTGGTTGGAAGTTTTGGTAACAGTGGATGGAGTTCCGGTGAAACCCTTTGTTTATAATATTTTCATTCACTATTTGTCATTGACGTTATTTTTTAAACTAAACTTGTGGAATGGGAGATCTTGAAAGTAGGCACTCTATAAGTGAGAGTCTGACATTTGGGTTGTTGAACCGTTGACTGTTGATTTTGATTATCTTTTCGTTCTCCTCTTGGCAGTGAAGAGGATGTCTATTGGATCATAGATGCAGTATGTCTAGATTATTTAACTTACTTCATTTATGTTTTATTACGTTCTCATTTACTATTTTTCTTGTCTGTTTGAGTGGCTTTAGTCTCTCTTACTGGTTGTAGGAAGGTACATGTTTTGGCCATGGTGTTTCTTTAAACAGGAGCAATACTTGATCACTGGACATTATGGTCAACGAGTCTGTCATGGAAATTCCTCCATTGTTTTTTTAATTCTTGAATTTGTTTATCATCTTATCATCTAGGTCATTCATCTTCTATCCAAATTAATATAGTTTTCTTGAATACATGGGCTTTACAGGGAAACTTATTGGTTGTAGGAAGGTACATGTATCGACCATGGTGTTTGTCTAAGCATGTCACTGAACATTACGATGGTCGAGCCTGCTATGGAAGTTTCTCAATTAGTTTTTTGGTTCCTGAATTTGTTGACTCATCTTATGGTGTTGGTCCATCTTCTGCCCAAATTGATTATTGTTTTCTTGAATTGATATGCTTTACAGGGAAACTAAGAATAGAAATGTGTGCATGATGTGCAAATAGTAGGTGGTGGGCAGGTTTTGGTAACAGTGGATGGAGATCCGGTGAACTATAGGTGTTATTATTTTTGAATTCATTATGTTCATTGCCGTTATTCTTTAAACTAAACTTGTGGAGTGGGAGATCTTGAATGTAGATAGTTTATAAGTGACAGGCTTTGAGATTTGTGTTGCTGGACCGTTGGCTGTTGATTTTGATTATCTTCTTCTACTCACTTTGCAGTTAAGAGGATATTGGATCGATGGAGTAGCTGTAGATTATTTTAATTACTTCAAAGCTTTATGTTTCATTATGTTCTCATGTACTATTTTTCTTGTCTGTTGAAGTTGGTGGCTTTAGTCTCTCTTGATGGTTGTAGGGGAGGTACATGTTTCGGCCATGGTGTTTGTCTATGCAAGAGCAATAATTGATCGCTGTAACATTATGATGATCGAGGTTGTTTTGGAAACTTCTCCATTGATTTTTAATTATTGTATTTGTTTATTTATCTTACCATGTAGGTCCTTCGTCTTCTACTATATTAATTATAGTTAGTCGATGGGCTTTACCAAGAAAACTAAGAAATGAAGTGGGAGCAGGGCATGCAAATGGTGGGTGGTAGGCAACTTCGGAAACAGTGTATGGTAACAATGGAAGAAGCTCGGTGAAACGTTTTGTTTTATTATCTTTGCATTCATTATTTTCATTGGTGTTATTTTTCAAAACTAAACTTGTGGAATGGGAGATCTTGAAAGTAGACACTCTATAAGTGAGAGGCTTTGACATTTGGGTTGTTGGGCAGTTGACTCTGTTGATTTTGATTATCTTCTTCTACTCTAGCAGTGAAGAGGATGTCTATTGGATCGTGCATGCAGTAGGTGTTGATTATTTAACTTACTGCAACGCTTTATGTTTTATTGCATTCTCATTTACTATTTTTCTAGTCTTCTCAAGTGGCTTAAGTCTCTCTTATTGGTTGTAGGAAGGTACATGTTCACTGGACATTTGTGTTGTGACAGTTAGCTGTTGATTTTGACTATGTTCTTCCATTCATGTTGCAGTGATGAAGATTGGATCTGGATGCAGTAGGTTTAGATTATTTAACTTACTACAAAGCTTCATGTTTTATTACGGTCTCATTTACTATTTTTTTTTCTCCTTGAGTTGGAAGGGCTTTAGTCTCTTTTATTGGTTGTAGGAAGGTACATGTTCTGGCCATGGTGCAAGATCAATAATGCTGAACATTATGAACATCGAGCCTGTTTTGGAAGCTTCTCCTTTGGAATTTTAATTCCTGAATTTGTGTTTTGATCTTATTGATTAGCTCCTTTATCTTCTACCCAGATTAATTATATATTTTTGTATGCAAGGGCTTTACAGGGAAACTAAAATGATGTTGGTGGAGGGTATGCAAATGGTGGGTGGTGGGAAGGTTTGGGAAGCAGTGGTTGGATTTCCACGGAAACTTTAGGTTCTATTACCTTTGCATTTTTTATTTTCTTCGCAATTATTTTTCTGGCTAAACATTTGGAGTGGGAGTTCTTGTAAACAGGCACTACATGAGTATGAGAGGCTTTGGCATTTGCAGTGAAAACTTGCTTGCTATGGATATCTGTTGTTTGTGGAGGAAAGGCGGTAGATTTCTTTTTGGAATGGTTGTAGTCTCTCTCGTTTTATTATGTTTCCATTCACTATCATTCTTATGTGGTTGATTTGGAACAGCCTAGTGTCTCGTATTAGTAGTAGAAGGTACATGTATCATTCGGTGTTTGTCCATGTAAGAGCAATACTTGATCATTGAAGATTATGATCTTCGAGCCTGTTATGGTGTAGGTGTGCAATTTGTGCATTTGACGCTGAAGGTTTTATTTACTGGTACAGAGCAGCATTTTCTGGATTAATTTTTAACTGGCTAAACTTGTTTGTTTGATTCTGATCTTGGTTAACTGTCCCTGCGAGAGTACTGTTACAAACTGACATTTGAGGTGGATATGTCTGTTTCTTTTTTATGTGTTGTAGGCTTATAAAAGAAATTGTAGGGTGAGCATGGTTGACAAGTTCTGTTGGGCTTTACTCTTTGATTTGATGGTTTGCTCAAATCCTTTCCATTCATTATTTTTCATTTTTGTTTGATTTGGTTAGGAATTGATATATTTCTAAGCATGCCCGGTACAGGAGTTTTGGAGAAGAATTTTTTAATTTCAGGATACTGCTCTTGAAATGGTATAACGAATTTGAAATGGTATAATGAATTAGAATGGCTAACCACTCTAGATAAAATAATTCTTTCTTTTTGAGTATTAAAAATCATGGAAGAGTTTAGAACGGTTTAAAGCAGCATGTGATGACCAATCTTAGCTTGTTATTTAGAGCTGCTAAGGCTACCATGCTTTTATGGGATCATTCTGGACTTGTTGTCTTCATCCGGGAAGCAATGGATGTGTGGTATAGCATATCACGGGAAGTATGTGATGATGAAGATGTATCAAATTTGGTGTTTGTGCTCTCTTTTTTTGTTAGCATGTACTCGAAGCTGAGTTAAAAACTTAAAAAGGAGCAATTAAAAACTTAAAAGGGAGTTAAGTACGGGTTGTATTGTGATTCTTTTGTATGATTTGCACTCTTCAATATCACAGCTCTATTTACTTCTTTCAGGGGGTCTCACAATTTGTGATAAGATGTAGAAGCAGCTGCTATCTTATAGCGGGCTATATTTGTCAAGTCCCTTAATCTCAGAAATTGTTATTTGCTAATAGATATGTGGGGGACAGGTTTTGGAAGCAGTGGATGGAGATCCTGGGAAAGTTTAGGTTTTATTATCTTTGTGTTTATTGTTTTGTTTGAAGTTATTCTTCTGGGTAAACCTGTGGAGTGGGAGTTCTTGTATACAGGCGCTATAGGTTTTGACATTTGTATTGTTGGGCCTTTGACTCGTTTTGCAGTGAAGACTAGACTTACTTTGGATGTCTGTTGGGTGGGTCTTGGAGGCAATGGCGGTAGATTTATGTTTGGAATGGCTGTAGTCTCTCTCATTGGTTGAATGGTAGGAAGGTACATGATTGTGTATTTGAAATGGTTGTACTCTCATTTTATTGCGTTTCCATTCACTATATTACGGTACTTCACTGAACATTATGATCATCGAGCCTTATGGTAATTTCTCCATTGTTTTTTTAAATCTTGAATTTATGAATTCATCTTACCATTTAGATCCTTCATCTTCTACCCAATTGACATACATATTTTTTTTTTTTAAATTCATGGGCTTTACATGGAAGCCAAGCAATGAAGTGTGGTGTAGATATGCAAATGATGCATGGAAATTTTGTAATTTGTGAAGCTAAAGGTTTTATTTACCGTTACATTCTTTTGACTTAATTTTTAATTGGATAAACTTGGTTTATTGATGGTGGTGTGTCCGCAGAAGGGGAGTTTGTAACAGTCACTACAGGTGTATCGGTTACATTTTTATGAGTTCTGGCCTTATGAAAGACTGTGAGATGAACATGGTTGGTTGACAAGTGCTGTTTGGCTTACTCTTTGATTTGATGGTTTTGCTTATTGGTTTTTCAAAACCCTTCAATTCTTTGTTTTTTATATTTGTTTGATTTGGATAGGAATATGTATTTCCAAGCAAAGATAATGCTGGAGTATGTTCATTGTGTTGATATATGCTTGTTATAGACTGGCTATCTTTTTCCCTCTATTCTTGATTGTTGTTTTGACTACTTAGTTCAGAGTCTTTGGAGGTATTTTGAATTAGGATATGTCCAAGTATGAACAGTCTATTTCGAATTTTGAAATTTGGGATGTGATTGTCAGATATTTTCTAGGAATATGGATGTATTTTTAATTCAGTTTTATTCTTGTAAAGAATTAGATATCTGTTAATATGGTCCTTTAATTCATATATAATTATGATAATTGATTATTGCTTTAGTAGTTATTCCCGTTTGAAATTCCATGTTATTTAAAAAAAATGTTGTATTTTCATTTCTACATTTTATTCTTTTTTATGGACTCTGATCAGTAAATTGAGATTATTTTTTCTTGTGATTTGGATTATGTGAATATTTACTCTAATCGCAAAATAAATATTTACTCCTTAGAATGTATTATATGAATGTGAATGATTTATTTTAATGTAAATATTTACTGTTATCAGAATGTATTATGTGAATGATTTATTTTAAAGTTATTTAAAATATTTTTTATAGTAAATCAGTAAAATGTGATTTTTCTTTTTTTGGTGTGATTTGTAATAAAAACAGGTATGTTTTTCATTCTTACTGAAATTCTTTTCTGTTTTCTAATTTGAATCAAAGGATATGGATTCCTAAATCTTTTGATGGGAATTTTTTAAACTTCTTCCTTTACTAAACCAGACAATTTATTCCCTAAAGTTTTGTAAGTATTCTTATAAAGATATGTAGTCTATTAGTGAGAAATTTTTAAACCAGTTTATGCATGTACCTTATTGGATATATAGTCCTACACTGTCCTGTTTACATTTCAGATTGGAGAAATGAAAACAAGTACCCTTGTTATATATTGTAAAAATATTGTATGATTTGTCAAAACTGCATTTAAATTCAAAAGCAAAATTGAATTCACACTCTTGGTTTATATTCTTATATTGCCTTAATATTTTGAAATAGAAAAGTAATTGTAAAAGCATCACTACATCTTTAATTATAGATAGGTAGTCTGCTCTATCTGAGGTAGCTCTTAGCAATAGCTCTTAGAATTGTTTTACCTTTCTTTTGGCTTTTACTACTGCAAACACTAACAATATCTTATGTATTATTACATTCTCATTTACTATTTTTCTAGTCTGCTCAAGTGGCTTTAGTCTCTGTTATTGGTTGTAGGAGGGTACATGTTACTGGACAACTATGGTCAAAGAATCTGTTGTGGAAATTTCTCCATTGGTTTTTTAATTCCTGAATTTGTTTCTTCATCTTATCATCTAGGTCATTCATCTTTTACCCAGATTAATTATAGTTTTATTGAATACATGGGCTTTACATGAAAACGTATGTGTCAGCCATGGTGTTTGTTTAAGCATGAGCAACACTTGATTGTTGAACCTTATGATGATCGAGCCTACTATGGAAGTTTCTCAATTAGTATTTTGGTTAATTTGTTTATTCATCTTATGGTCTTGGGTCTTTTATCTTCTACCCAAATTTCTTGAATTGATGGGGTCTTGGTCCTTCATCTTCTACCTAAATTGATTATTGTTTTCTTGAATTGATGGGTTTTATACGGAAAGTAAGAAATGAAATGTGTGCAGGGTGTAGTGTGCAAATTGTGGGTGGTGGGCAGGTTTCGGTAATGGTGGATGGAAATCTGGTGAAGCTTACGTTTTATTATTTTTGAATTCATTATTTTCATTGCTGTTATTCTTCAAACTAAACTTGTGGTGTTCTAGATCTTGAAAGTAGGCACTTTATTTGTGACAGGCTTTTTGGTCTGTTGGCTGTTGATTTTGGTTAATGTTCTTCTAGTCATGTTTCAGTGAAGAGGATGTCTATTGGATCATGGATGTAGTAGGTGTAGGTTATTTAACTTACTACCAAGCTTTACATGTACTAGTTTTCTTGTCTGCTCGAGTTGGAATGACTTTAGTCTCTCTTATTTTGTAGGGAGGTACATGTTTTCGGATTCGGCCATGGTGTTAGTCTTTGCTGGAGTAATTATTGATTGTTGGACATTATGTTGATTGAGCTTGTTTTGGAAATTTCTCCATTGCATTTTTAATCATTGTATTTGTTTATTTAACTTATTGTCTACGTGCTTCATCCTCTACCTAGATTAATTGTAGTTTTCTTGAATCAATGGGTTTTACCGGGAAACTAAGAAATGAAGTGGGTCTAGGGTGTGCAAATGGTGGGTGGTTGGCAGGTTCGATAACAAGTGATGGAGTTCTGGTGTGAAACCCTTATTTTTATTATCTTTGCATTCATCATTTTCATTGCCGTTATTTTTCACACTAAACTTCTGGAGACGGAGATCTTTGAAGTAAGTACTCCATGAGTTAGAGGGTTTGACATTAGGGTTTAACTTTTGGAGTGGGAGATCATGAAAGTAGGCACTCTATGAGAGGCTTTGATATTTGGGTTTTGGACTGTTGACTCTGTTGATTTTGATCATCTTCTCCTACGCCTTTTGCATTGAAGAGTCATTTACTATTTTTCTTGTTTGCTTGAGTGGCTTTAGTCTCTCTTATTGGTTGTAGGAGGGTACATGATAGGATAATAAGAGTCTATGAGAGGATGAAAATTAAATGATATAGTACTTAGGAGGTTAGGTGGGGTGGTGTTATGTTTGTAACTGTTAGCATCTCAGTTAACAATCGGTTAGTGGGACGGGAGCCTTTATAAAAGGTGGGGAACTCTTGTAAGGGTTCAACTTTGTTAATTCTTTTGTATAGACAGGACATCTATATCCTGTAGAGGGGGAGTGCTCCTTTGGGTGGCTGTAGTGTACATTGTTTGCTCGTTATAGAAGAAATACATGTACTTCTCTTCTCTTCTGTGTTCGTGTGTGTGTTGTGAGAAGCGTTAGATAGATTTCTTGACCAAAGAAACCCATCAATTGGTCCGACCTACCAGATCCTTAGGAGAGCATGATGAAGGGAAAGATGAATGCGATGGAGAGTAGGATCGAAGGAAGAATGAACGTGATGGAGGGAAGGATTGGTTCGTTAGAGACAACAGTGGAAGAGTTAAAAGCCGAGACAATGGGTATAGGTCAAGAACTTAAAGAACTCACGTGGGTTCTTGGAGGAAGGGCGAGGAACCTTGACATGAACTCCGAGGGGAGTCAAGTATCAGTGAATGAGAATAGGAGAGGAAAAAAAGACAGTCTAGAGGAAGAATTGGAGGACGACAGGGGCGAATTGCATCCCAATTGGGTAAAGTGAGTGGAATTACCCATGTTCGAGGGTCTAGACCCGATGGGATGGATCTCAAGGGCGGAAAAGCTTTTTTATATAGTGGCGGCGGGTAAGATAGGATATTAAAAGTCTATAAGAAGAGGAAAAGTAATTGATATAGTAGATAGGAGGTTAGGGGTGTGTTATTATGTTTGTAACTCTTAGCATCTCAATTAACAGTCAGTTAGCGGGAGGGAAGCCTTTATAAGAAGGCTGGGGAACTCTTGTAAGGGGTCAACTTTGTTAATTCTTTTGTATAGACAAGACATCTATATCTTGTGGACGGGGAGTGCTCCTTTGGGTGGCTGTAATGTACATTGTTTGCTCGTTATAGAAGAATACACATACTTCTTTTCTCTTTAGTGTTCGTGTGTGTGTTGTGAGAAGCGTTAGATAGATTTCTTGACCATGTTTTGGCCATGGTTTTTGTTTAAATAAGAGCAATACTTGATCATTGGAAATTATGTTCAACGAGCGTATTAAGGAAATTTTTTCATTGGTTTTTGAATTCTCGGATCTCTTTATTCGTCTTATTGTCTTGGTCCATCATTTTCTACCCAGATTAATTATAGCCATACTTGGTTGCTGAACATTATGAAGATCGAGCCTATTGTGGAAGTTTCTCAATTAGTTTTTTGGTTACTGAATTTGTTTATTCATCTTATGGTCTTGGTCCTTGATCATGACATATTTTACCATGAATTCAGTAATGAATTAAGAGAAAATGACAAACCAACCTTAACTTTTTACCTTGTAAATCCTAGTTTTCTTTTAGTTGTTAAGTGGTTGCACCTTAAGCTCTAATGAGATATTTTGATCACTAATCCCTGCTTTTATGTGCTTAAAGTAGTTGGAAGAAGTCTATGCATCAAATGAAGGCACTGGAAACCAAGGAAAGCAAGAAAAACGACAAAAATGAAGAACTAGAATTCTGCTGAAGCTAGCTCGAGCCCTCCCTGGTCTATGGGGGCTTGAGCGCTAGTGCATCAGGACTGTCGTGCGCCTGAGCCCCCCTCCTTCTGGGGGCTGAAGCGTCAACTTTGCTAACATGGCAGATTTTCCCTATTTAACTCAAAGGCACGAAGAGCTTGAGATCTTTTGCTGCCCAAACACGATTTCTCTCATTTGGAGATCTTGGAGGCAAGCTAGGAGCTGTGGGAACAATCCTTCTTCACCCTTGGGTCTTCTTCCTTCTTCCATTTCCACCATTGCTGTAAGCTCAAGCTCTCCATTCATGGAGAGCTAGTTTCATTGTTGTTGGGGGATTGATGTAGCCACTGTACTCTTATGTAAACTACTGTGTTTTGAATGAATATATGCCTCTTTGATTGACTGTTAGTGTTTAATTCTTTTTCTTAATGCTTGTTGTGAAGTTGCTACCCATGGCATGATTTTAGGGTTTGCTTGATATTGGGAAATGTTGGGTAAATCTGGACTTTGATTAAACACCTAAAGGAAATAGTATCTAGGGATAGAACTAGGACCTTTGGTTGTCTTAAATCTTAATTCTTAATGCGAAAATAATTGTTAGGTTTTTCAAGGGATTGGATCCTAATAAGGAAGTCTAGGCTCTCTCTACCAAGGGATTGGGTTTGAATAATTTAGTAGATTGACTTTGGCATATTAATGAAGAGGAAGTGATTTTCCATACATAAGAGTGAAGTAAGTGAAATCATAACCCCAACAATATCATTCCATATCATTTCTAATCTTTCCATTTCCAAGTGTTTGAGTATCTAAGATCACTTTTATCATTTATGTTTCATGTTTACTTTAATTGCACTAAAACCCAAATTATGGAAGCATTATTTAGTCTAAAGTAGTTAGAAATTATATGATTGTTTGGTGACACGAGTCTCTTGGGAAACAATATCCAATTTTATCGGTTTTATTACTTGAACGATTCGGTACACTTGTCGAAGTCTCAACAGTCCTTCATCTTCTACCCAAATTTATTATTGTTTTCTTGAGTGGACGGGGTCTTGGTGCTTCATCTTCTACCCATATTGATTATTGTTTTCTTGAATTGATGGGTTTACATGGAAACAAAGAATTGAAATGTGTGCAGGGTGAGCAAATGGTGGGTGGTGGGCAAGTTTAGGTAACAGTGGATGGAGATATGTTGAAAACGTTAGGTTTTATTATCTTTGAACTCATCCATTAGGTTTTATTATATTTGAATTCATTTATTTGAACTCATTATTTTTATTGAATTTATTCCTCATGCTAAACTTACTTGTGGAGTGGGAGATCTTGTAATAGGCACTCTATGAGTGAGAGGCTTTGACATTTGTGTTGTGACTTTTTGCTGTTGATTTTGACTATGTTCTTCTCCTCATGTTGCAGTGAAGATGTCTATTGGATCGTGGATGCAGTAGGTTTAGATTATTTAACTTACTATAGAGCTTCATGTTGTATTACGTTCTCATTTACTTTTTTTTTGTCTGCTCTAGTTGGAAGGGCTTTAGTCTCTTTCATTAGTTGTAGGAAGCTACATGTTCGGCCACGGTCTTCATCTCTCCAAGATCAATATTGTTGAACATTATGATAGTTAAGCCTGTTTTGGAAATTTCTCCTTTGGAATAATAATTGTGGAATTTTTGTTTTTATCTTATTGATTAGTTCCTTCATTTTCTACCCAGATTAATTATACTTGTTTTGTATGCATGGGCTTTACAGGGAAACTAAAATGAAGTGGGT
Organism: Vigna angularis; assembly: GCF_016808095.1. Classification (NCBI taxonomy): domain Eukaryota; kingdom Viridiplantae; phylum Streptophyta; class Magnoliopsida; order Fabales; family Fabaceae; genus Vigna; species Vigna angularis. The sequence continues at coordinate 11,626,203 of NC_068970.1, read as the reverse complement.
GCAGGGTGTGCGAATGGTGGGAAGGTTTGGGAAGCAGTAGGTAATTATACAGGGAAGCAGTGGATGGATATCCAGGGAAACTTTAGGTTCTATTATCTTTGCATTCATTATTTTCTTTCTGAATTATTTTTCTGGTTGAGCATTTGGAGTGAGAGTTCTTGTAAACAGGCACTAAATGAGTATGGGAGGCTTTGGCATATGTATAGTTGTGCCTTTGCCATTTGTAGTGAAAACTTGCTTGCTATGGATGTCTGTAGTGTTGTGGAGGCAAGTTTTTGGAATGGTTGTAGTCTCTCGTTTTATTATTTTTCCTTTCACTATTATTCTTAGAGCCTTAAAATGTGTTTTCATAGGATACTCATCAACACAAAAAGGATATAAATGCTGATACGTACCCAGGTGTTAGGGAAATCAATGAACCCTTGATTCAAGGAGGAGGAAATAATAAAAATAGGTGGGGCAGAGTTTATAAGAGGAGAGAAAAGGGTAATGTGGCTTTGTGAGGGAAATGTGTTAGTTAGAAGAGAGAGAAAAAGAGTATGGGTTGTTATATATTCTGAGGTGTAGGATGTGAGAGGGGACACGTTTTGTTTTCGGTAGTGTGAGAGGAGAAGAATTATTACGATTCTTCTCAAGAGCTTGCTCTGGACAGAGGGTCCTGGAACCTTCTGAGTTTTCTGTTTTATCATAATAGTGAATTTTCACCATTTCACTTTTCACACTTCATATTTTTTATTGTTCCGTTTATCCCTAAAACTCTGATTTCTATTAAATGCTATCACCCACCATCCAAAAAATTGTGTCCAAATATGTCACCTTTTTTGAACACCAAAGTTACTTCCACCAAGATCATCTTTAGGGGGAGACTTCAAGAAATGAAGATGATCTTCTTATGCTCCCTGACTTAAGTTTAGGAGCAGAAATAGGGAATTAAAGTGTAACAGCTGAGAACTCAAGATGGAGCTGATGTAAGATTTGGGAAAAAAATGGTTTATACAAGGAAGACAAAGGCCATTCTAGAATTTGTCCATGTCCAACAATCCAACCCAGCATTACATGAGGTAACTAACCCCAATCCTTTAACAGTATTAATTTTGTCAACTCTACATATCATCTGACATGTTCACCAAGTCCCTTAGAGGTCCTTGGGTTGATTACATTTGTAATAAGCTTGGTGCATATGACATATATGTTCCAGCTTGAGGGGCAGTATTATAATGTAATCAGTTGTTACAAATTTGTAAGAATTTAATAGTTACTTATTCTAGGAGATTAGGATGATTGATTCCTAATTCTTCGATGGAATTTATTATAATTGATTCTGAAAATTAGTATAAATACATATTGTGTGGTTTGCATTAGGCACATAATACATTTAGCAAATATACATTTCTATACACAGTAAAGTAAGGATGCAAGGAAAATATATCAACGCTATTATAGTTTGTTTTTCTCGTCTTTTCAGCCATGTGGTTTTTCGAAGCTGTTGTCACTAAGCTCTTGCTTCTTTCTCTGTTTCCCCTTATGCATCTTTCTCCACTTTTTTTTCTCCTTTTTCTTTTTGACACCTGGGGATTTCTAAGTAATTTGGGTTTCTCTTGATTCATGATTTGTGCTCTTCACTGATAATTATGAGGGCCCTATTTACTTCTATCTCCAATGTGAGAAACAACAGTATTTGGAATTGTTTATTGTAATCTTCCTACACTTTACAATTCAATTTATCAATTAATGTATGAACATATATAAAATAACACTAACTTTTCTTAATTGTGTAAGACCCATGAAAAATATTTATAGTAAATTTTAGTATTTTATTAGTAATAATAATTTTAATGGATAGAAAAATATAAATTTTGGATATAAAATTATAGTAATTTTTGTATATGATTTTTATCCATGTTATGATAATGAATATGAGTTGTGAGTATGTTAAAATTTTGGTAATGGTAGTTATCTATTCACTTATATAAATTTAGTTTTTATGATTATAATTTTCTTATTTTCGAGTTAGTATGGTAAAACTTTTCTTTTAATTATTTTGACCGTTGGATTTAGCTACAATTTTAATATATGAATCCTAAGACCTATTTCTTCACTTTGACCGTTGGGATTTGTAATTAGAAGTCTATACTTAGAGAAATAAATCCTGCATGTTGGAGTAAATTAATTACACCTATAGATCTGTTACTGAGTCATCTCGGTAAAATATATATTACGACTTATTTGACCGTTAGATCAACTTGAAATTTTTATATATGATTCCTAAGATATATTAATACACTTTGACCGATCGGATTATAAATTGAAAGTCTATGTTTGGAGAAAATAATTTTTAAGTTTTTGAAAAATCTGATGAACACTATATTTCTGTTCTTAAGTTATCATGGTAAACATTTCCTATATATTTTATTTACCGTTAGATTGAGCCCAAAATTTAGTATGTAATTCATAAGACATATTAAGTCATTTTGACCGTTCAGATTTGTAAGTAAATGTCTGTGCTTAGGAAAATTAGTTCCGCATTTTGAGTATAACCAAAAACCACTTAAAATTTTGCATCTGAGTTACCTCGGTAAAACCTCAATATCTATCTAGTTAACCGTTGGATCAACCTGAAATTTTAATATGTAGTTTATAACAAATAGTGAATTATTGTGACCATTCAGATTTGAAATCGGAATAACAGATTTATAGATATTAATTTCGTATCTTCTCAGGGATCTCAATATTGCTTAATTTCTATTTTTTTTTATATATCTATATTAAATTTCGGTGTTAATATTATATGCTGTTGTTTTAAATCTGTAAATAAGAAATTTGTTAAAAACTAGTTGAGGAACGCTTTGGCTAAGGAAAGATTTGGTACTTAAGTTGTCCATTGTGACGCACCTCTCTTTCCTGGAAGTTTACTCGACAAGTTTTTAACTTAAATCCTATTGAACAGATTATGTACTGTTAAATTATTGTGCAATATATCTGGTTGGAATGGAAATGTCTGATGAATTCATGTTATTGTGGTAGATATGGAATTATGAATTATAATTGTGATGATTGCATTTTATTATATTGGATTTGAATTTATGCATCTGAACATGTATGAGTATTACAGGGAGATGTCGTAAGGGTATAATATGAGTTGAGGAATGTGAGTATGGTATGAGTCTCGCGGAGAGATTCTGTAATGTCATGGTATGTGTATGAGGATTGTGGTGAGATTTCGTAATGAGTTAAGGAATGTGAGCATGGTATGAGTTTCGTGGAGAGATTCAGTTATGGTATTTATGTATATGTTGATGTTGAGGGTCCCGTAGTTGGAGGTTATCCTGATACTCTAATAATGATTCAGTCTCAAGTAGAGAATGATGAATTATGTGGTGAGAGGGGCAGGAGGTCCTGGTCTATGTGTCGGTTTAGGACATAGTGAGGGGACTAACCTTGTGAATAGTATGGAGGGCAGAATGTCCTGGTCTATGTGCCGGTTTTGGACATAGTGAGGGGACTAAGAATGACATCACAAGTGCGGAACCTCCCGTGATCGCTCATCAACATATCGTTGGGATAAGTGCCTATTGAATATCGTGGGGATAAGTGCCTATTGGGTATTGTGGAATGAGTGTTTATTTGGGTATTGTGGGATGAGTGTTTATTGGGTATTGTGGAATGAGTGTTTATTGGGTATTGTGGGATGAGTGTTTATTTGGTATTATGGAATGAATGTCTATTGAGTATTATGGTATTTATTGGGTATTGTGGGACGAGTGTCTAATAGGAATTGGGGTACGATGGTATGAGGGTGTCTGACATAATTATTATATGATGTTTGTATCGAAGTAATTATGCATGTCTTATAAATGATTTGTTGCATGTTAGCTCACCCTACTTGTTTGTGTTTTGTGTTTGGGTATGTGCGATGATCGTATAATTCGTTATACGGGAGCAGATGAAGGAATGTCGCCTCACATAGTACCAAGGAAAGGGAGGAGTAGAAGAACTATAATTAGAATCTTTTTACATGTATAGACTTATATCAACTAGGAAATTTTAAAGGGTGAGATTACGGAATGTTATAGACTTATATCAACTAGGAAATTTTAAAGGGTGAGATTACGGAATGTTACCGTAAATGTAATGTTAATTATCAAGTGTGAAAATTTGGGATGTTACATTAATGTGAAAAGTTGGGATGTTACATTAATGTGAGAATTTGGGATGTTACAAATTGAACTACAGTCACCAACACAAAAACTCTGCTACCTCTAAAGACTACTACTTACACAATAAATAATATTTGCACACAAATGATTTGTTTAAACTCTAACAATCCTAACCACACAAATATCTATGGTGAGCTCTTAAAAGTCATATACAATTAAAATTAAATTAAATTAAAAAAAGACAAAAAATAAGCTTACTTTATTTAAAAAATTCATCATATATGGTCGTAGCACTTGACGTTGTATTATAGTGTATTTTGACCCTGAAACTACTAATATTAAAGAAAAGTTAAAGAAAATTAAACAAATTATTTTAAAAATGATAATCTTTAAAAAAAATTGATTAACTCTATTTATAAGATCAACTTTTATTAATAAAAATAATAAACTTAATTTTTTAATATAATTTTTATCCTTCAACTATTATTTAGTTGCTACAATAAGCTAATTCTAATATTTTATTAAATTAATAAAATTTTATATAAAAACAATATATATTATTTATTTAAATTTTATATACAATCTCACCAACAATTTATTTTATTGCAATTGATTCACATCAACTAAATAATAATAATAATAAAAGTTGTGAAACATGTAATTATGTTTGAAACTTGATACACAATAATTAACAATATAAAAAATAGTTAAAGTTGCCGAAAAATGAGTCACACATCCCATGAATAAAATCAATTAGCACATATTAATCTGATTCAATTTGAAATAAAAGTTAACATTCAAAACAAATTTAATTATATGGGTTTGAATTTTGAAACCAAAGTTATTAACTTAAACACAAAGAAATGTAATAAACTATTTATTACATTGTATACTTTCCCGCCAAATGAGTTGGCGCCCAAAACCCTCTCCCATATATAGAAACAGTAAAGAGTGAAGAGAAAAAACACGAGTGATTTGAAAACTAAATCCTTAACTTTCTCTCTCTTCAATGAAGCCACAGAAACTCACCGACTATGAGCTCCAGCGGCTCCAGAACATTCGCCGGAACAATGAGATGATGGCAGCCCTCAAACTCCATTCCAAAGCCACCCAACTCTCCAATTTCAAGCGTCAAAGGTACTCACTTTTCCCTCTTCTCTCTTGTTTCACTTCCCAACTACCAAAGGCTTCAATTTCTGTGACTTATCGTGTTTTTTTTAAATCATCAGAGTTGAAGCCAAATCCACCCGCGTGAAATTGGAAAAGAAACCTAAAACCGAAATCCCAATTAAAATCGAAACCCCAATTAAAACCGAAACCCCAATTGTCATCAGTGTCAGACGCTCCCTGCGAACCAGAGGTATTCCACCAGATTGTGAGGGTCTTAACAGAGATTCCGTGGCCCCCACCACTCGCTCCAAAGAAACACCACCTTCCGTCTCCACCACTCGCTCCAAAGGAAAACCACCTTCCGTCTTAAGTTTGGGTCCCCTTTCCATGGCCACTGCTCGTGCAAGCGCTCACTCTGATAGTTCATTCACTGAGTCGCTAATGGGTATGGCCCAAGATGTCAGTGTTCCAAAAGGGAATGCGGGGGATTCCCTTGAATTGGAATCTCTGTCTCTGGATTCCGACAATATTGCGCGGGTTGTTTCTGGAAGGATTACCAATGTCAGGTTTTTTCCTACCAACAGTGTCAAAATGATTGCCGCGGGTAACAAGTTTGGGAATATTGGGTTCTGGAATATGGGAGAAAGTGAGGTTCATTTATACCGTCCTCATAATGCTCCCATTTCTGGGATTTTGATTCAATCACATTGTTGTTCAAAGGTACCGTGATGTATTGGTCTGTCTCAATTTTTTGCAACAATTATTGTATATTTGTCTAGATTATTTTGTAACTCTTACCCGTTATGGGTTGACTTGAGAATCAAACTCTTTTAACTGCGAGTTGGTTTAAGGAAATTGTTTTCTGGTAAAATATGCTCGTTTAGCTTTACGGGAAATGCACTCTTTTGGTAATTATGATAAACATATAATGCATGTTAACAGTGTTTCTGTAGCATGTTTTTATTTCAGATCTATACTGTCCTTAGGGGATTTTGAGATTGCAAATCACCTCTTACGTCTCTTCCATTCTAATCACTTCATACTATTTACATGTTGTCTTTTGTAGGATTGTCTAACACTGTCATCTATTTTGTATGCAGATATACACAAGTTGCTATGATGGAGTTCTTCGGCTAATGGATGCTGAGAAGGAAATCTTTGATCTGGTGTTTGAGAGTGATGAAACAATATATGCTCTTTCTCAACCCCCAAATGAGACAAACTGCCTATATTTTGCTGAGGGTTCTGGAGGTTTGACTATGTGGGATAACAGGGTGGGAAAACGTTCGTCGCACTGGGGTTTGCATGACAGTAGGATTAACACGATAGATTTCAACTGTCAAAACCCTCACATTGTAGCTACTAGTTCCTCTGATGCAACTGCCTGCACCTGGGATTTGAGATGTACTAATAGGAATGACCTCACAGCTTTGAGGACATTTACCCACAAAAGATCTGTTCAATCTGCTTACTTCTCTCCTTCTGGAGGTAGCCTTGCAACTACAAGGTATGGAGTTTGTTCCATTATAAAATTACGACTTTTAGACACTGAAAACATGCTGTGTAGTGTGTTCTTAATATTGCAATCTTTTATTTTTCAGTACACTACTCCATCTCACCTAGTGGAAAAAATACTATTGTTGCTGTTGTACCAAATTTAGAAGCACATGTTAATTTGATTCCAATTTTTTCTTTATTATCCAATTGTATTGAACCTGGTGTTTATGTAATTGTGATTTTGGCCGGATGAGGTTAATATAATCTCTTAGTGCAGCTTCGACAACACTATTGGAATTTACAGTGGAGTTAACTTGGAGGATACGGCTGTTATTTCTCATTTCAATCAGACTGGCAGATGGATTTCTTCATTCAGGTATGGTTTCTGGAAGTATCCGAAGGTTAACTAATCATACTTCTCATTTTCAATTATGCAAAAGTTTTTTCAAATCAAACCCTGGGATTTTCAACTCTTTAGAACTGGTTTTTACATTTCAAATACGCTTCAACTCTCAGCACGCAGAGAGCATTTTTTATTTGGCATAAGGTGAAACATGTGTGAAATACGAATTTGTAATGCCGCATTAAACTTGATATACCTTATAAATTGCCTACTTATTCTGAAAAAGCTGGCTTTTGTGAGCGTGATCTTGCTGTTGCAGAGCGAAATGGGGTTGGGATGACAAATATCTCTTCATTGGAAATATGAATAGAGGGGTTGATGTGGTTTCAGCAGTTCAAAGGAAAATAGTTATGACGTTAGAAAGCCCACACATGTCTGCCATTCCTTGCAGATTCGATATAAACTCTTACGAGGTTGGGATGCTTGTAGGAGCTACAAGTGGAGGCCAGCTTTATGTCTGGACATCACGCTAGGATGTTTATTTAACATGACTTCTCTTGTGTATGGTATAAAACTACTATATTTTCTGATTCTAGATTGTTTTATGTCGTATAGTATCAGTCATGAGTTATAATTGAGCAGACATGATTTGATGTACTTTGTAATCTTTTGCCAAGCCATTATTAGTCATGGTTTGTGGATTGTGTTATACTGTTGGGTTATATTATAGTGTAGTTAGAGGTTAAAACATGGTTTCCAATTGTTCCTGCAAAATTATTTATTGCAGTCTCTCGAGTCCTGACATATCGAACCATGAGAAGAGCAAGAGGGAAAAGCAGGGATATAGTTTGTCAGATTTCCGGTGTCCGTGTTGATATCATGATTCTTAGTAGTGTAATAGGGATTCCTTATAGCAAATTGCAACAATAATTATACTTTAATGTATACTACAGGAAATACATGATCGAGTCCACCTTTAAGATGTTAAAAAAATGAAAGATATAATTAAAAAATTATTATAATAATTATTGAAATGAAAAATAGTAGTAAATTTTATATTAAAATAATTAGAAAATCATAAGCAGTTATAAAATAAAGACTTATTAAATTTTATAATAATGTTATAAAAATTAGTTATTTAATTTTATAAGTATAATAATAAAAATGATAGTAGTAATAATTTTATTATTTTTATTATCGGACAAAAATAACAGACAGTAAGTCTGGCTTTTATTTATGGTATCTATGATTATTTTTCAATTTTATTCTTTATATAACTATTTTTTTAAAAAAATTATTTGATTGTTAGATGCATTGAAAAGAAGATAAGAGCGAAATCTTGAAAAAAAAGAAACAAGTACTTCTAGAAATGGAAGAGAGAGGAAAGGAAAAGAAGAAAAAAAGGAAATAAAAGAAATATACGACAATAAACAAGAGAAAGAAAAAAAAAAGCATCATGACAATTGAAAAAAAGTCCTAATTTATGTTTTGTTGACTATAGAATAATTGTTTATCAAAAAGGAGTGACACGAAGAAAGAATGATATTATTTAAGAAAGATTTATTCATCGAGGAGCAATAACAACAACAATGGAATGAAGAAAGAATGATAGAAAAGGAAGACACTTGGAATTCAATGAATCTGTTTTTAATAATCTATTAGCTTGCTTGTCAATTATTTTGGAAAGTTAAAGCCTTTTTTTTTGTTTGGATACAAACACATGAGTTAGTTTGTTTGTTTATTACCAACCAACTTATCAATCGATAAGGATGCAAGTTTAGAAATATATGCATATGAGTAAGTTTGTTTGTCCAACTCTAAACAATCTAAGTACAATCAAAGTCATACTTATAGTTTGAGTGTTTATTTGATTAATATTCTTTTGACTTTCTTTAAGCATTACATATTTAATTTAAAAATGTGATGCTTTGTTTACGTGGGTATTTGACCTTAGAGGTATACCTCTAAAGTCTTTAATAATAAGACATTAACCTCTTTGAGGATCCAAAATTCATTTTAGTAGAATTTCTATTTTGGATTATTTTAATTTTGTATCTTTGATCTATGTTTGTGTTTGTGCGTATGATCTTCTATAATTCAAGTCAAATTCTCTCCAAACAAAGGAGAATGATAAGAAATTTTCAAGTGGTACAAATTTGAAAACAAATTCTCTTCAAGAATGACGGTATAAAAGAAGATTATCTCCTAAATATAGGAGAAGAACTTGATGAAGGACATTTGCAATTCAAAGAATTTATGACAAAGTTAAGGATACAAATACGTCTCCTTAAATTATAATGTTTTATGTAAGAGGAAACTCAACGAGCATGAAGATCATGAGCACAATTGAAGAATAATTAGGAAATTAAATAAATTTTAATTTAATTTAATTTTACAAAATGTTAAATAGGTTGGATGAGCCATTTTGTGTTTGTTGAGCGAGCAAGTCTCATTAGGCGAAAATCTGCGTCTGTAATTTTTTTTCTTATGTTACTTTTAGTTTGTTTGAGGGTTTATAGGTTTTTTTTTAATTTATGTGCCTATATATAGAGATATCAAAAGCTGATGGAAACACTTTTTAGTGATATTATATGCATTTGCATTATTTGAGAGATGGTTCTTTTGGTTTTTGGATTGAAACTTTGTTTCATATCAAAGATTAACATCTTTGTAGTGAATATTCACTTGACCTATCAATTTATTAGATTGTGGCATTCTCATCCGTGTCATATTTCACATTCTTTTCTTATTTATTTTTGTTGTACATTTTGAGGATTCAAATTTAGAAATGATCACACTATTTCTTATACAGGATCGTATCACCTATAGTGTACCCTGTTGAGACTTTAACAAGTGTACCAAATTGTTTCAAGTAATAAAACCGGTAAGACCGGATATCGTTTCCCAAGAGACTCGTGTCACCAAACAATTGTATAATTTCTAACTAACTTAGACTAAAGAATGATTCCATAATTTGGGTTTTAATGCAATTGAAGTAAATATGAAACATAAATGGTAAAAGTGATCATATTAATACTCAAACACTTGGAAATGGAAAGATTAGAAATGATATGGAATGGTATTGTTGGGGGTATGATTTCACCTACTTCACTCTTATGTATAGAAAATCACTTCCTCTTCATTAATATGCCAATGTCAATCTACTAAATTACTCAAACCCAATACCTTGGTAGAGAGAGCCTAGACTTCCTTATTAAGCTCCAATCCCTTGGAAAACCTAACAATTATTTTCGCATTAAGAATTGAGATTTAAGACAACCAAAGGTCCTAGTTTTATCCCTAGATATTATTTCCTTTAGGTGTTTAATCCAAGTCCAGATTTACCCAACATTTCCCAATATCAAGCAATCCCCAAAATCATGCCATGGGTAGCAACTTGACAACAAGCATTAAGAAAATGAATTAAACACTAACAATCAATGAAATAGGCATATATTCATTCAAAACACAGTAGTTTATATAAGAGTTCAGTGGCTACATCAATCCCCCAACAACAATGAAACTAGCTCTCCATGAATGGAAAGCTCGAGCTTACAACAATAGTGAAAATGGAAGAAGGAATAAGACCCAAGGGTGAAGAAGGATTGTTCCCACAACTCCTAGTTCGCCTCCAAGAGCTCCAAATGAGAGAAATCGTGTTTGGGCAGTAAAAGATGCCAAGCCCTTCGCGTTTGAGAACTAAATACACACTAGTAAAAAAATGGGATAAGAAAGCGCAGTATACGCTTCGGTTTAAGCGAACCCGAAGCGTATAATAGTGCGGTGGCAGAGTTGTAATAATAGCTTAAATATATGCTTCGGTTGTCCTATAACCGGTGCCTAAAGCATGCTACTAACTCGGTTCTACATAAAACCGAGGCATAAAACTATGTCCAAACCTGCTCCGCTGACAACTGTTGAGTCTGACAAGAGCTACTAACTCGGTTTGCCCAGCAACCGATGCCTAATGCGGACTACTAACTCGGTTTTAGACGAACCGAGGCATACAACTCTTGCCACCTAACTCGGTTCTCACGTTAACTCTTCATTTTCACTTCTTCTCTCTATCCGTGGTCTCGGTTCTCACATTAACTCTTCATTTTCACTTCTTCTCTCTGTCTGGTCTCCCATTCTTCTTCTCTTCTTCCTACTCACTCCCCTCGTGCTCTCACTCCCCTCGTGCTCTCACTCCCCTCGTTCCTCTGCCGCTGTACGTCCTCCGCCGCTGCCTCTGCCGCTGCCTCCGCCGTTGCCTCCGCTGTTGCCTCCGTCGCTCTAGATCCACAGCTCCAGATCGCCATCGCCAAGCCGTTCCAGATCGGTGAGCCCTCCGTCGTTGTTGCGTCCGCCGCCGTTGCCTCCGCCTCTCTAGATCCACCGCTCCAGATCGCCGTCGTCAAGCCGCTCCAGATCGGCGAGCCCTCCGTCGTTGCTGCCTGCCTCCACCGCTCCAGATCGCCGTCGCCAACCGCTCCAGATCGTGTTGCCGAGAGGGAGGCTTCGTCTGGAACGAGGCTTGCCGTCGCAGCGGCGGTTGATGCCGTGGCCGAGGCCGACGAGGAGACGAAAGCGTTCGTGGCGGATTGCGGTTCTCTGATTTCGATTGTGTTTTTTGTTTGATTGATTCTCTGGGTTCTCTGATTTCGATTGTGGCTATGCCTTGGTGGAGTTAGAAGTTCAGGGTTCCATCAATTGTTTTCTCATTTGATATTCAACGTTGTTCTTCAAATGGTTTTGGGAAAGCGATATTTTAGTTTAGGAACCGTGGATGATGAGAAGGCAGGGAGATGTGTGAAGGTTGTGAAGGAGTTCATGCGTCTTTTCGGGGTGTTCACAGTGGGAGATGATGTTCCTTGGTTGAGATGGTTTGATTTTGGAGGCCATGAGAAGGCCATGAAACTGCCAAGAAAATGCATAGACAAAACAAGGCTTTGGGTGGAAAGGTTGATGGATTTCAAGATGTATATATGTTCATACATGAATTTCGATTTTCTGCTGTAACTTTTGTATAATTGTTGATGATGACGAAAAAGAAAAAATCACTTTACTGCCTCGGTTAGATTTAAACCGAGGCATAAGCACTCATCATACTACCTCGGGTGGAGTGAACCGAGGCATAAGCACACATTTTTTTGACTCGGTTCACAACCGAGGCATAAAGCTTATCATTTTTTACCTCGTCTGGATATACCTCGGTTGCAGAACCGATGCGTATAAGCGAAATCAACCGGTGTCATTTCCCTTCATTGTACTAGTGACATCAGCGTCGTCACCACTCAAGCGGCAGCCTTCTAGAGAGCAAAGCGCTCAACGGTATCCCAGCAGTAGCATTCCAAAATTCACCTTTTTTGTTATTTTTCTTGCTTTCTTTGGGTTCCAGTGCCTACATTTGATGCATAGACTTCTTCCAACTGCTTTAAGCACATAAAAAGCAGGGATTAGTGATCAAAATATCTCTTCAAAGCTTAAGGTGCAACCACTTAACAAACTAAGAGAAAACTAGGATTTACAAGGCACAAGGCTAAGAAAGAGTTGACATTTTGTCTTAATTCATTACTAAAATCATGGTAAAATATGTCCTTATCATACCTCAACCCTCAAACCAATAATCTTAGAAATATGTTAATGGAAAAAAAAAATTAGAGGGATAAAAAATTTGATTAATCAAACTCCCATTTAACTATTTTTTAGTTCCTTACAATAAGTTAATCCTATTTAGCGCTATCAAAATGGGCCAGAGCCCGCAGGCCAACCTGACCACCCATCATCGGTTCAGGTCGAGTTGGGTTAGAAAAGAATGTAATTTTTTTATACGGGCCAATTTTCAACCCGACCCACTTAGAATCCGACTCACCAACATTTTTTTTGTGATTCAATATTATTAGTTAACATTTTTTTTTTGTATTGTAGATGGGGATAAAGAAGATGTTTCAAGATAGAGAAAATTGTGGATTTATACATTCAAGACTATAATCTTATAAATGAATAAGTGAAACAAAAATTATCAATACTAGAAACTTATGTTAGTCTTCTGTGCTTGCTTTTGGATTAAATTTGGTTGTATGATATATTTTTTTTTTTATTTTGAATTGTCTTTAGAGTTTGACATCATTTTACAGTGAGATTTATTTAGATTTGAATTACTAAAAAAAAATCATTTTTTGGGATTTAAAAAAGAAACTTGTAATTAAGTGAGCCAACCCATTTAACCCACCAACCCGTGGTGAGCCGAGCGAGATTCGAATTTTTTTGGCTCGCTAATAAGTAAGCTAAATTTGGTTGACTTAATAAGTGACCTACCCATGGTGGGTTGGACCAGATCGGACCGACTTATCCGTTTTGACAACACTAATCCTATCCATACTAATCAAGTATCTTATTAGATTAATAAAATTTTATATAAAAGCAATATATATTATTTATAAATAATCTCATTAACAATTTATTTTATTGTAATTGATTCACATAAACTAAATAATAATAATAAAAGTTGTGAAACATGTAATTGTGTTTAAAATTTGATGCATAATAAGTAATAATATAAAAGATTATACTAGATTTGTTAAAGTTGACGAAAAATGAATCACATGTTTTGTAAGTGCTAAATATAAGTTAATTTTGATATTAATTTGACACTTATCTTGTTTTTTATTTCGTTAAATTTTTGTAAAATCAATTTAATTTGACTTGTTTTGCAGATTTTGATGATAATAAAGAGTTAAAAGGAAAAAATTAAGGAGAATGGAGGAAATATAATCGATTATGGGAAATATTGACTTTGGTGCAACTGAAGCAAAAATCTTGAGGCTTGAGCCATATCAACAAACCCAATTTAAAAGGAAACCTCTAACATTGAACTTGAAGCTAAACCACAAAGACTCATTCTCAAAGAAGTTATCAGGAGTTACAACACCAAAAGCATGAGTATTGAGTCATAAGAGAAATCCAATTTGGAAGGAAAACTCTACAATTGGAGTCATACTTTCACCACTAAAATCACACCATGGAAACTTTATAAAAACAAAGTTGCTTCTATGTTTTAAAGGACTTCTAGACAGATCTTAGAGAAAGATTTTTAGAGAGTTTTCATACACTTTCCTCCATACTTTAAAGGAGTATTACTAGAGGTTTAGGAGATTAAGACTCTTCCTTATATTGAAATTTTTCCATCTATTATGAGGAACTAAATCTCTTAAAGTATTGAAGCGATATGTAACCCTTTGAAACTCTTATGTAATTGGTAATGTTTTATGTATGAAAGTACGTTTTTTATTACATGTTTATGAATTAGTTTATGTTTATCATTAGATAAATTGATCATTCATCTTATTCCACTGACTTGGGATTGAGTAGGAACTGATTCTAAGTTATAGTTCAATCAAATTATTTTTTGTTTTTATATGTTAGAATAAATATAAAACTCTAAGTGGTTATAGAATCCTGATTTTAATACATGTGATTAATTTAAGTGTCACGGAAAGTGTAATAATTTTAAATTCTAGATACCAAAAATAGACTTAAAATTATATTTAAAAATAAAACTCCCAAAAGCATAGTTAAATGGATCTTCGTAACTTAATAATTGATTTTTTTTTTTAAATAAGGGGACAAAGGAGTGTAGTATAGCCACAACATGCTTTTATTACTTAAAGTCAAACCCTTTTGAACTCCAACTTGTTATAACGCCTTCTGTTGTACTGTTTTTATAAGATCAATTATATTTTATATTTCTTATACATTATTTTACTATTTTAGTAACACAACAATATCCCATGAATAAAACCAATTATAACATATTAATCTCATTCAGTTGAGAATAAAAATTAACATTCGAAACAAATTTAATAAAATGGGTTTGAATTTTGAAACTGAGAAACCACATTACTATTTTAACTTAAGCACAAATTAATGTAATAAATTATAAATTATAAATTATTTATTACATGGTATACTTTCCCGCCAAAGTGTATTGGCTCCGCACACTCTCCTATATATAGAAATAGTAACAGTGGAAGGAAGCAACATTACAGAATGATTTGAAAACTAAGTCCCTAACTTTCTCTCTCTTCAATGGAGTCACAGAAACTCACCGACTCAAGCGACTCGAGAACATTCGTCGCAACGATGAGATGATGGCAGCCCTCAAACTCCATTCCAAAGCCACCCAACTCTCCAATTTCAAGCGTCAAAGGTACTCACTCTTCCCTCTTCTTTCTCTTGTTTCACTTCCCAACAACCAAAGGGTTCAATTTCTGACTTAGCGTGTTTTTTGAAACAGTCAGAGTTGAAGCCAAATCCACCCGCGTAAAATCGGAAAAGAAACCTAAAACCGAAACCCCAATTGTCATCAGAGTCAGACGCTCCCTGCGAACCAGGGGTAATCCACTAGATTGTGAGGGTCTTGACGGGGATTCCGTGGCCCCCACCACTCCCTCCAAAGAAAAACCACTTTCCGTCGTAAGTTTGGGTCTCCTTTCCATGGCCACTGCTCGTGAAAGCGCCCACTCTGATAGTTCCTTCATTGAATCGCTAATGGGTATGGCCCAAGATGTCAGTGTTCCATAAGGGAATGCGGGGGATTCCTTTGAATTGGAATATCTGTCTTTGGATCCCAAGAATATTTGGCGGCATGTTTCTGGAAGGATTACCAATGTCAGGTTTTTCCCTTCCAGCAGTGTCAAAATGATTGCCGCGGGTAACAAGTTTGGGAATATTGGGTTTTGGAATATGGGAGAAAGCGAGGTTCATTTATACAGTCCACATAATGCTCCCATTTCTGGGATTTTGATTCAACCACATTGTTGTTCCAAGGTACCGTGATGTATTGATCTATCTGAATTTTTTGCAACAATTATTGTCTATTTGTCCAGTTTATTTTGTATCTCTTAGCCGTTATTGGTTGACTTGAGACTCAAACTCTTTTAACTGCGAGTTGGTTTAGGGGAATTGTTTTCTGGTAAAATGTGCTATTTAGCTTTTAGGAAAATGCACTCTTTGGGTTGTTGTCATGGACATATAATGCATGTTAACAGTGTTCCTGTGGCATGTTTTTATTTCAGATGCATACTGTCCTTAGGGGATTTTGAGGTTGCAGAATTATCTCTTACCCCTCCTCCATTCTAATCACTTCATACTATTTACATCTTATCTTTTGTAAGATTGTCTGATGCCGTCATCTATTTTATATGCAGATATACACTAGTTGTTATGATGGAGTTCTTGGGCTAATGGATGCTGAGAAGGAAATCTTTGATCTGGTGTTTCAGAGTGATGAAACAATATATGCTCTTTCTTAACCAACAAATGAGACAAACTGCCTATATTTTGCCGAGGGTTATGGAGGTTTGACTATGTGGGATAACAGGGTGGGAAAATGTTGTTGCACTGGGATTTGCATGACAGTAGGATTAACACGATAGATTTCAACTGTCAAAATCCTCACATTGTAGCTACTAGTTCCTCGATGCAACTGCCTGCTCCTGGGATTTGGAGATATACTAATAGGAATGACCTCACAGCCTTGAGGACATTTACCCACAAAAGATCTGTTCAATCTGCTTACTTCTCTCCTTCTGGAGGTAGCCTTGTAACTACAAGTTATATATTTAGTTCCATTAAAAAAACTACTACTTTTCAATACTAAGAATGTGCTATATTGTGTGTTCTTAATCGTGCAATCTTTTATTTTTTCAGTACAGCTCTTCATCTCACCTGGTGGAAAAAGACTATTGTTGCCGAACTTTAGAAGCACATCTTAATTTGATTCCATTTTTTTCTTTATTATACAATTGTATTGAACTTGGTGTTTATGTAATTGTGATTTTTGCCGGATGAGGTTAATATAATCTCTTGATGCAGCTTGGACAACATTATTGGGATTTACAGTGGAGTTAACTTATTTCTCATTTCAATCAGACTGGCAGATGGCTTTCTACATTCAGGTATGGTTTTGGGGAAGTATCTGAAGGTTAACTAATCACACTTTTCATTTTTAATTATGCAAAAGTTTTTTTCAAATTAAACCTTAGGATTTCAAACACTTTAGGGCTGGTTTTTACATTTCAAATACGCTTCAACTCTAAGCACGCAGAGAGGAATTTTTATTTGGCATAAACTTAAGTATGTGTGTAATACGAATTTCTGATGCTACTTTAAACTTGATATACCTTATAAATTGCCTATTTATTGTGAAAAAAATAGACAGCTGACTTTTTTGAGTGGGATGTTGTGGTTGCAGAGCAAAATGGGGTTGGGATGACAAATGTCTCTTCATTGGAAATATGAATAAAGGGGTGGATGT
This sequence comes from Vigna angularis, assembly GCF_016808095.1. Classification (NCBI taxonomy): domain Eukaryota; kingdom Viridiplantae; phylum Streptophyta; class Magnoliopsida; order Fabales; family Fabaceae; genus Vigna; species Vigna angularis. Next base: position 11,608,796 of record NC_068970.1, on the reverse strand, counting down.
GGTCTCAGCTGTTCAAAAGCAAATAGTCATGACATTAGAAAGCCCACATAGAGAATAGGTACAAAGGTTATCTAACACTCAATCCTACCTTAGATGTAATGATTACATAGATTTACTAATTATTTCAACACTTCCCCTCAATATGATGTCTCCTTAATGAACTTGGTCAACACATATGTAAGTTGGTCATTTGATCCAACAAACTGTGAATAACAACTTTTCTTGAATGAGACAATAAATGTGGAAACTTTGGCCAAAGGATTGGACAATGTGTTGAACTTTTCAAAACAAGCATAGGGAGATTGCTTTAGAACATAGAGAGAATGTTTATAAACCAAATTGAACTCACCAATCAGCATAGCCAAACACACTCCTTCTAATGGTTAGTGGATAGCAAAAGTGTGAACATAGGTCCACAAACAGCTATTAACAATTGTGAATAATATTGGATAGTAGTGGACAACCGTGAAATTTCAACTAGGATGACTTTGACAAAGGAGATTACCATCAATAGTGAACGACAACCAACAGTGGCAGGCAACGACAAACTGTGGTAGACTAGATTGTCATCAATAACGGATGGTAGTCTGTAGTGGTTGAAAACGATAGACTACAAGGGACTAGAATGCTAATAAAGGCAGTTGGTCTTGTATTCATCAAAGCACCCAGAAACATAATAGACTCCTCTCACGGCGAAAGACAAAAATGACGGCGCAATGATGACAGGCCGTGAAGGTGGAAGATTTTTGGCTCTTCAAAAGACTCTTCCACTAGTGATGTAAAGGTTCGACAAAATTGGAGGCTTGACCAATGAATCCAACAGAAGCCAATAAATGGAAAGACCTTCATTTTGTTTTCTAAAATGACTTCAAACAAAATGAGGTGTTAATAAGAGGCTTCATCAACACCTTTGATAGGGTTGAGCAAGAGAGGGGCCCTTCAGGGTGGAAATTTGGTTTCATCTGAATCTTGTGATTTTTTAGGCCAGGGTGATCCAAAGTTGGTTGTAAGAAAACCAGAACAAAAACAAAGGTCACCATGACGGCCACCATGGAGGATGTGCCTCCCTGTATTGGCTCCACACTGGAACGAAGAGCAGTTGGTTGTGCTTAAGTGCCACAAAGAGGGTGACAAAGAAGCAACCTGGGGCTCCACCATTACAAAACGAAAATATAAAGAAATTGGGAATTTTCGATTTTAAGATTTTGCAGAGAATTTGAGATTTCCCCCTGGTTTGAAACTCACGAGACATAGGAGAAGACCTACCAACAGTGGTAAGATTCAGTGGTTTGCATAGTTAGGGTTTTAAGAGAGAGAAAAACATAGAATACCCAACCAAATGACTACGAAATCAGGAAGCAAGGGCATATATGGACTCAATGTGATACATGAAGTCAAGTGATGATTGAACAAAGGATATTTGATCATCGGAAGGAGGCGCGTGAACAACGCGCACCTGATTGTAGCATATTGAAACAGAAATATATTTCTAGAGGACTTGAAGAACCCTCCACACGTTTCTCTATTTACATATATTTGAAGGTTGATACGATAGGGAGATGAAACATCAAAAGCATTGTCCTAGACTTCTTGGACAAAGAACTAGGTACAAAGGTTATCTAACTATTTCAAGATTTACTAATTATTTCAAGAGGCCTCACAAATGCATCATTTACCTTTTAATCCCTCATGAATTCGGTTTTTCAACCGTTCTTAAGGAATTTAAATTGTTTTTTTTTGTGATATACTCATCTACAGCAGTACCTTAAAAGACCACCTTCATCACTTGCAACAAGTCTTTCTTACTTTAAGCGCTCACTCTTTATATACAGAACTGTCCAAGTGTTTTTTTGCAGTGGATAGAATTGAATATCTTGGTCATTTCATATCTAAGGAAGGGGTTTGTACATATCCATCCAAAATAGAAGCCATCTTCAATTGGTCAGTCCCCACGTCGGTTAAACAGCTTCGAGGCTTTCTTGGTCTAGTTGGGTATTATCGCCTGTTCATTAGGGGCTTTGACTGCTTAGCAAAACCGTTGACAGACCTTATAAAGAAAGATGCATTTGTGTGGACAAATGCAACAGCGAATTCTTTTCAGCAATTAACACGAGCCATGACTAAAGTGTTTGCTTTACCTAGCTTTGATAAGCAGTTTGTCCTAGAAGTTAATGCTTCCGGTTCAGGTATAGGAGCTGTCCTGATGCAAGAACACCACCCAATTGCCTTTATCAGTAGGGTCCTAAGCACACAGCAGTAGGCCTTATCTACTTATGAAAAATAATTACTGGCAGTAGTTTTTGCTGTGCAAAAATGGCGTAATTACTTATTCCCTGCCAAGTTTATAGTCTGCACTGATGATTACAGCCTAAAGATCTCCTTCATCAGCGGTTAAGCACAGTATTTCAACAAAAATGGTTGGTCAAATTGATGGAATTTGATTTTTCCATCGAATATAAGTTGGGAAAGGAAAATCTTGTTGCGGATGCTCACGACGCTCTAATATAGAATGAGCCCAGTTTGTGGTCCATAATTCCAGCCAGATATGCTTCAGAAAATACATCATGCTTACTTAAATGATGTTAATTTACGACACCTAGTCCAGGAATTACAAGCCAATCTTTATTCTCATCCACGCTGCATGGACTGTTCATGAGCTAAGAAGAAAGGGAAGAACCTGCTCCAAGACATCTTAAAGTGGCTCCATTCTTCTCCAACTGGCAGCCATTCAGGAATCAACGACACTTTGCACAGGGTAAAAGCCATTTTTTATTGGAAAGGTATGAGTAAAGACGTTAAGGATTTTATCAAGCAGTGTTCCACCTGTCAACACTCAATATGAAACTGTTCCAGCACCTAGGTTGTTACAGCCACTGCCCTTTCAAGGACACATATGGCAGGATATATCTATGGATTTTATAGAAGGGCTGCCTGACTTTATGGCTCTACATCACCCTTACATAGCAAAAGATGTGGCTCAAACATTTCTAGATAATATTTTCAAGCTGCATGGTTTTCCCAATTCTATAACCAATGACAGAGACTCCATCTTTATCAATACGTTCTGGCAAGAGTTTATAGCGGTTCATGGAGTCTAAGTTCAATTATCCTCAAACTCACTGCCAGACCGAGATCGTTAGCCTTGTTCTGACACCCCATACCAGTGGAGTAAATTGCTACCTTTAGCCGAATGTTGGTACAATACAAAATGTCATTCCGCCATTAACACTACCCCCATATGAAATCGTGTTTAGGCAGCCACCCCATATTGTCCTTCCTTATTTACCGGGTGAGTCCAAAATAAAAGAGAAGACATGCTCAGAGTTCCCAAATTTCATCATTTAAAAAGTAATAAAATTATTTAGTTATCAACTAAATCAAACTGTCTTAATTAGTTAAAAGATCATATACGCATAATTTTATAATATTAAAGTATTAATTGATGTCTGGACGAAGATTTTAGCCTTTTACATTTTTTTATTAATCCAATTATTGGATTAGCCAATTAAAAGTAAAAGGAGATTTTATTTAAATGGTAAAAGTATGTCAAATTGATTTGACAGATTTGTCGTTCTTTATGCTTGATTTGAATGTTTTATTCAATTTTAGATTTGTTCTTTAAGGCTAACTAAATACGTTTAGTATATATTTGAATGTCTATAAAAATTATAATATTTTAACATTTGATTATAAATTTAATAAGAATTAGAATTAATTTTGTTGAAAGGAATTTCCTATAAAGTAAATTTGAAATAATTAACTTTAATCATGGTAAAAAAAAAGATAAAAAGAGGGTTAAAATTTTGTCGTTCATGGTAAAAGTGAAAATACTAGTTTATAATAGGTTTAATGATAAATTATATTATAATATTTGCCTAATAAAACATAAGATAATTTACGTTTATAGGTAATATAAAAGTTCATTCTTATAAACTTTGTAATCGAACACAATAAAATACTCATTCTAAAATACTTAATTCATTATAATTATTAATACTATAAATCTTGCATTTACTTTAAGTTTTAGGTGACTAATTTTTTAAATTAACCATTTTTATAAAATGTCATTTACAAAATAAATAAAAATTGTTTACAATAAAATAATAATTTTATATTTACTTTTATAATTATAATTTTATTAATTTTTATCATATAAAAAAAGTAAACACTCTTTTCACTAGTAAATATAATGTTTATATTTTGTTTTATCTTTTTATAGCAATAATATTTTTGTTAATTTCATAAAAAGAATGCAACAGACTTTATTTTTTACTAGGATATCTTCAAACAATAATCGGAGACTAATTAAAAAAATCTAAATTATTAGTAATTTCGTAAATTTACTTATCCTTACAATGTTTTTTTCATAAAATCAAATTAACATACTAAAATGCTATTTTATCTACCAAATGATGTTTACCCTTGGTATAAATTAAGAATCTGAAGAAAAGCTAAGTTCAAATCTACTTCTCATAAAATAAAAGAGATCCTTAAATTAACATTTAAATAGATTCTTGTTTTCTTTTAATTCATATAAAAGTGTCAGCCACTACTTTTCCTTGTTATACTTGCTTACGCTAAATTACCAACTAGTATTTCTTAAATGTTGATATACATTATTTAAAAATATCATTACCATACATATTGAATCAGAGTTATCGGCAATCAATGGCGGCTTGCCTAATACCGAACCTGATGAGACGAAAAGGTAAGGATATTATTTTCTATTATCAGTAATAAGGATGGAAGCAAATTTGTTTTGAAATAACCATTGGTATTTGCAGTTTGTACGATAAAAAATTTGTTTAGAAGTTCACAAGATTACGTTATACGTTAAATATTAACTGCTTTTGAAAAACAGAACAGAGAATTTAATTAATTTCAAAGTCATTCTAATTTCCTCTAAATTTTGATATACCTTTGCATTTTGCATACAACTCACTCGTGTCGAGAAATAGATATATCATGCCTTCCTAAATACAACACGTCTTTCTCTCTTGTACTCTATTTCGTCCCTCTGGTGCATGATTATAAGAGCTCTTCTCACCTGCAAAACGTAGTTAAGTGAATGAATACCTAAAGTAAAAATGTTAACGAGTCTCGCGATAAATTATGCTAGCGAAAAAAAAGAGCACGCGAACATTAACTGCTGGACTAGCTAGTTGTTACTGTAATAATGTGATTTAATAGTGGCAGTCTTAGTACGTGTTTGGATTGATGTTGAAAGCATGGTGAGCTGAGTCAAATTTAGTGACTTAAATTTAGTATGTCTGAACCAAGTGATGACATAAAATTCAGGTTTATAGCTATGACACCATCCTTAAATTAAGTGGATATCTTATACTTACGATAGACTCATTCATCCCCATTCTGCTAAGGTCATCAATCAGCCTCCTTTCTGATATGTGGTTTCCAATCCCAATTCTTCTCTTTATCTGAGTTTCAGCTTGCTGCTCACAATGTAAATCAATCCATCAGGATATAAAGCAAGATGTAAAAAGCAAGCTGTCTCTCGTAACAAGACAAACCTTTATTTCATTTGCCATATCAGGTGTAAGATTTATTTGTTGGTTTATCCCGGACTTAGCTGCATCCATTGTGGACACAGTAAAAAGCCTTACTGCTTCTTGCACATTTTCCTCAGTAGCAAGATGAGATCTGGTGCAAGAATTAATCAAGTTACATTTCGTCATAAGAAAGATGCATGGATCATCAAAAGAATAAACAAAAAAAAACTACAAGAAAAAAAATCATTAACATAGCAAACACTACTAATATTGTTTAGTCAAACATTTGGGGAACATCACATGTAATGATGGAATTATTATCCACCCGAAAACATAGGTCACTAACACTTCAATTCACCGGCCCATACTTATTATATATTTGGAACCCATTGATCCAACCAACTTATAGAAAGTTTACGAAAGCCACTTAAGAATGAAACCTATATTTATGTGAAACTTTCTAGCATAAATTTTGAAGAAACGTGTTCTGATTGTTAAAACTACTGATCAAATTTGGACGACATGCATTATGAAATTTCTTGCACCATAGGTAGTAATATCCTATACATGCACCGAGTCACATTTTTCCAAGAAATTTTACCTAGAGCAATTGGATACAAAGGAACGATGAAACAAAGAACAATAGCAATACTCACAGCTTCATCTTTGCAAGTGATTCGCTCAACCTAACAATTGCTTCCAGCTGCCTTACAGTTATCGGTATTGCTGCAGCTTCTCCAGTTTCATTGGATTGTTTCCTCATATCCTGTATAAACATTTTTTTCCAAAAAACAAAAATAAGTGAATTATATATTCCTTAAAGATTCAATACACCAAACCAGCATTTACAGGAGAAATATGGCAACATTTAGTACCAATTAATTATTAATTTATGCAAGACATCAAACGAAACAAAAAAAAGAGAGACTGAATGAGTCTTCAAATTCTAGCGACTACGTTTAATTCTAAAGACCAATACAAATTGATTTAGACTAAACGATAATAAATTCATACCTGTCTGATTTTCACATAATGATTCTGCAATAATGTAGTTGCAGATTCGGATAGGCGAGGGTGGCATTCATTTCGGCAATATTGTAAATACCTATTTAAACATCAAGATCAAAACTCATTTTCTCGAATGATTTTGAAAGAACAAATGGTTGAAATAACCGAATGGAAAGTCAACGGCATTGCACACCTCTTCAGCCAGTTCTCTTCTTTAGAAGTTTTGCTCTCACCCATCAATGCACCAGCCCGTCCAGCCGATGCATGGACCTTTATGATATGATTAGCAATTATCTGAAACCAATCATCCACAATTGAGTACAAATCAATCCTTACGTGTAAAGGTTATGGTACGCAAAGACTACACATTCTACACTGCACACTTGTTTACTGCTGAGTGTCACACTAGATTAACAATACAAAAATAATCTATATGATAAAATATTTGTTTTGACCGTGTCACAACAGAACAAATTTGACGTAGCAAGACTTCACTGAACAAGGAACACTCGATAGTTGCAACGTAATGCATATTGCAAAATGTACACAACAGTACCTTGTCTTGACTGTACATTCTGACATCTTTCACAATAAAAATCAAGTCAAACCGAGAAAGAATAGTAGTCTGCAAGTCAATGTTATCCTGTGCAGTCTGCAAAAGCATTCAATATCAGTCTCTTGTACAACTACAATAATGTTTTTCTAGAAAATGAAAACAGATAAACTAGGGTTTACAAGACCTTGAGATCATCATAACGTCCAGATGGAGGGTTGGCAGCCGCAAGTACTGAAGTTCGTGAGTTAAGAACAGTTGTTATTCCCGCTTTGGCAATGGATATTGTTTGCTGTTCCATGGCTTCATGAATAGCAACTCTGCATAAAAAACAATATATGAAGTTTCATCACAAATTTACAATCATGACTTACATAACAAAATGAAAAGATACTGCGTACCTATCTTCTGGTCTCATTTTATCAAATTCATCAATACATACAACACCTCCATCAGCCAAGACCATGGCTCCTCCTTCAAGATAAAACTCACGCTGAAGTACACAACATAAATCAGTGACTACTCAAGCAAGATAGGTTAAGGTAAAAGCTTATGATTATAAGCCAAGGAGCAGTATAATGAAAATTTGCTACCTGATACAAACAGTTCAATAGAGAAAGAACTTACCGTACTGCTATCCTGTATTACAGAAGCTGTAAGGCCAGCAGCTGATGAACCTTTCCCAGAAGTATAAACAGCAATAGGAGCAGTCTTTTCAACAAACTTCAGAAACTATAAAAGGCAACGGAACACTCATTAGAAAACACAAACTATAATGTGAATGGTAAAATTCTTCCACTTTAGTTTCAAAAGTAACCATAGAACAAGCAGCATCAGCACAAACAATTTCTAATAATACAATCACCAAAACTAAACTGAAATGCAAATCCAGTGGAGAAATACAATAGCTAACCTGTGACTTAGCTGTAGATGGATCACCCAGAAGCAACACGTTGATGTCACCTCTTAACCGGACTCCATCGGGCAAATGCTGTTCAAAAACAAATTGGTCTTCTGATCAGTTGCTGTGTAGACCTTTTTATCCCCCAATAAAAAAAATGGATACTCAGACTACGGTATACCTTTCTTGACCCTCCAAAAAGAAGACAGGCTACAGCCTTTTTGACATCATCGTGACCAAATATAGATGGAGCAATTTTGGAGCAGATATTTTTATACGCATCAGGTTCGGCAGCAAATTTTTTAAATTCTTCTATCTGCAAAGAGCATCATTGTTGAGGGGACTATGACAATAAGTAGGAGTAAAAATTTAGTCAAGGTTCATAAAATGAGGGAAGAGAGGTATGCTTTAACTCATTAGAGAGTTGGGATATCACAACTGGAATGCAGGAGGAAGGGGTACAATACTTCGAACACTATACTCATTAAGTTACTCTGTAACCGAAGTTTGACAAGAACCACGGAACCATTGATGGACCTAAACAACAACGGCTATGTGCTTTTAAGAAAGATTAAAAGTAGTTGTTTCACTGAAAACTACCAAATAAACTAATTTAATTTGCGGATTTCAGGTTTCACCACTAACCTCGTCTTGTGTATATGCAGCTGGACCACGAGACTGGGTCTCGTTTGTTTCTTCTATGCCTACAACCCTAATATAAGGCTGTCTAACTGCAACAGCTCCTTTGTGGCTGCATATAACTCGGTATTTCAAGCCAGACATCAGTTCAAGATGAGAGATTGAAACAAATTAAATGAGAAAAAACGATGAGTGATGAATCTCACGATGTAGAAGAGTTAGAAGCCTGGTAGACACTATAAATTCCCATGATTGACAATCTTGCGCCAGGTACTACTGTCTGAACCAGATGACGATCAACAGAGAGAAGCAGGTTTCTAGGAAGCTCTCCAGGTGGAACGTCCTTCAACGATCACAACACCAATATGGTTAGATTTCAGAGTGAATTTAAATATTTTTTTAACAAAAGTGTATTACTACCTCTGGATTTTCCTGCAGCTTCAAAGTTTGTTGGTCAACATATCTGCTCTTGTCAGGGACCACAAGCCAGGGATCAATTGGGCAAGGCTCTTCTCCAGGCTACAGAAGCCCCTTGTCTCGTAAGTAAATCATAAGCATATAACACCAAACAAACAAAGACAGCGAATATAAACTTGAACTAAACCTGAGGAACATGATCACAGGATCGAGGAACAATGGCTCCTCCAAGTCCTGGCCGACATGGAACCTGCTTCCCCTTCTTACAGTTTTTACATATCAGGGTAACATAAGTGGCCTTTGCCTTAGTCCTGGAGGCAGCAATAGTAATCCCGGCGATTTTAACAAGTCTCGATATGTACTGAGCCTGTAGAAAGAAAACACCAATATGATGTCCACAATTCAACTGTACTCAACGAAAAATACCCCAATTTTAACCAAAAACATTATAAGCACAAAATTTCAATTTGTAACTGCATTAGATTTAATCCACATACCCCAAGCGATCTCATGGAAATCGGATCCTCCTTGGAGGTGAGCAAAATCTGAACATCACCGGGAATAGGATCCTCCATGGCTCCAGTATCTCCAGCAACCTTGGTCTTCAAACTCACGAGAACCTGCGCCGCTGCCGTTTCGAACTAAAAAAGCAAGAATGAATGTCAGAATAAAGGACAGCGTTTGAGGAGAGAGGGAGAAACCAAGAGTACCAGGGGCAAAATATCGGCGGGGGAAGAGCGGATTTTTGCAGGAAGGTCGGAGTCGAACGTGTCGAGATCTCCCATATCAACTAGAAGGAACTTAGGGTTGTGGAGTAGGCTCTCTCTGTAAGGGAAGACGTTGTTGGCGGTCTCGAAGTTTCGGATGAACTCCTTGAATTTCTGGAGGAGGGAGTGGTTCGAATCGGTGCCGGCCTCCCCACGGGCGCCGGCACCGTCGTCTCCGGCGAGCGCTTGGTCGCTGTAGTAGACGGCTCCTTCGTCCCACCCTGACATCTTCGCTCAAGCTGAGGCACGTTAGGGTTTCGTTTGGGTTGGATTGGAGGAGAGAAGGAAAAAGAGAGTGAAGAGCCAATCTCCCACGGTTTCGATTTCTTCTATTGAAGTAGGAGGAAGATAGAAAGAGATCAATACGAACGATGCTTTTGGCGGGAAACTATTGGCGGGAAAGTTTGGCGGGTAATACTGATGCTCGCACTTGCCTCTTGTAAGGGTTGAGCGTCTCTCGTATGTGATTAGGAGCGTATGATTATAAAATTAATATATATATATATATATATATATATATATATATATATATATTTTAAGTTTTAAGATTAAGGAGGTTTGAAATACTTTTTTTTTAAATTAAAAAAATTATTAAAATACTTATGTTTAAAGTATGTTTTTTTTATAAATAATTTTTTTTTTATCAACTAAAATTTGATAAAGAGGTCATGTAACTTAATAAATCTATATATATATATATATATATATATATATATATATATATATATATATATATATATTATATTATTATATCTAACATGGTTTATGATATTTGGAAGGTGAATTAAATAGTTATTCTTTTAATCACTTAATGAAGTAAGCATATGAGATCTTAAAATATATTTTTCATATTTTTTAAGTACCTAAAATAACATAAAAGATTTCATTAATTAGGCTGAAAAATCAGATCAAGAATTTTATAATCACTTGATATATTAAGCAAATAATTGTTTTAGAAAATAACTACTGTATTTTTAGCATATCTTTAAAAAATAAATTAAGAAATTCTAATAAATAAAGTCACGTAATAAAGTAAGATAAAGAGGTAAACCGAAAATATTAATAAAAAACCATTTTTTTTTCACGTACACAACCATGCGCTATTATATCTTAGAGGTTACATAATATGTTCAAAATTCAAAATAGTCCAGACAAGTTTTATTTATGGTATGTTTTATATTATTCATCGAATTTCATTTAATTATTTTTTATTTTATTTTAATATATGTATAAATATTTATTTTGTGGATTTCTATGTCCATTGTCTACTAAAATAAGCAATAAAAACATGAAATCAAAATATATTATTTGAATGTATATGGATCATAGCAATTTACAAAATGAAGAAATCAAAGGTAACAAAAAAAATTAATATTTTTATTTTTCATCACTTATGTATGATTAATTTTAGTGATAGGGAAAATAAACCTAACTACAAGGAATTATAGTTAACTGTATTATGTTGTCCTAAAAAACTTAACTATTTATAATAAAAATCAAATTGCATTACACTATCCTAAAAAACTTAACTATTTATAATAAAAATTAAATTGTATTATTTTATAGTTCTATTAATTAACTGCTCATTAACTGAACTGTAATTTTTATTTTTCTCTTTTCCTTCAATCGCTTAATTTTATACTGCACACTCCATTTCTGATTTAATAACAACTGCTCCCTCCTCCTTACTGTTAGCTGTTATAATTCAAATTCTCTTTCTGTTTTGTTAGTTTAGTTAGTTGCTCTGTTTCTGTACATACCATCTGCATGCCTTTATATTCCATGCAGACGTCCCTGTATAACACTAGTTTTTGCTTTATCTTTCTCTCAGTAAATCCTTCGTGCTTCTTTTCGTTTGTTCCATTAGTGGTATCCAGAGCCAAGGTTCTCTTACCTTGGGCGTGTGGGCTTTTTGTGGGTTCTCTCCTGTTCTTTGTTGTGTCTGGTGGTGTCTCTGTTGTTGTTCAAGATTGTTGTTCTTGGCTCGTGAGTATGGCTGCTGATCTTTCATCATCACAACTTCCAATTTTAACAGATAAAAATTGGAACCGCTGGAGCACCCAGATGAGGGTGGTGTTTCGTGTGCAAGGTGTAAGTGGAGTCATTGAGAAGACAGAGGATGATTCTTCCGGCAGAGAAGGACAAGAAAAGGAGTTCAAGCAGAAAGATGATAAAGCGTTGATGCTCATTCATCAATGTGTTGATGACGTCCATTTTGAAAAGATTCAGAACGCGTCTACAGCTAAAGAAGCATGGGGCATCTTGATGCGATGTTATTCGGGAGGAGAAAAAGTTAAGAAGGTGCGACTCCAAGCACTTAGAAGACAGTACGAACATCTGGAATTGGAGGAAGGTGAACGAATAAATGAGTTTTTCAGTCAAGTCATAACGATCAAAAATCAAATGAAAGCCTGTGGTGAAGAGATTACAGACACGATGGTCATCGAGAAAATCATGAGGTCGTTACCGGAAATGTTTGACCACATAGTTGTTGCCATTGAGGAATCAAGGGATATTTCTAAACTCAAGATTGAGGAACTTCAAAGTTCTTTAGAAGCCTATGAAATGAGGAAGCTTGAAAGGAAATCTAAACGTGATGATCAAGCTCTGAAAGTCAGATATGTAAAAGGAGAAGAGAAAAGGAAGATCAAGAAATGGGAAGGAAAACCAAGAAAAGGAAAGTGGAAGAAAGAAGGAAATAATGCTGATAATGAAGAACCGGATGAGAAATCCGATACTAGTACATCTGATTCAAAAGACAAGAAAGGTTACAAGAAAAGCTGGAAAAAGAAGAAAGATAAAAGGAATATAGAATGCTTTAATTGTCATAAGTATGGTCACTTTGCGTCTGAGTGTTTTCCAGAGAAATCCAAAGAGAAGAAGAGCAAGGAGAAAGAAGCGCATGTTGCTGAAGAAGACTCGGACACAGAGACAACGCTAACTCTGATGGTGTTAACAGCAACAGAATGTACAAATCATTTAAACAAGACCTGGTATCTCGACTCTGGATGTTCAAATCACATGACATGCAACAAGGAGTGGCTCGTCAATCTTAAACAGACCAAGAAGAGCAAAATTAAATTCGCTGATGATAGCACATTAAAGGTTGAAGGTGCAGGAGATGTGGTGATTAATAGAAGGAATGGTTCTCAGGTAGTTATCTCAAATGTGTTGTATGTTCCTGATATGAAATGCAACCTCCTTAGCATTGGGCAATTGGTTGAGAAAGGTTTTACCGTGTTTATGGGAAATCAAAATAAGGTTGAGCTATACGACAGCAAGAATAGATTAGTCTTGATTAGCAAGATCTCTCAGAATAGAACATTTCAAGTATGTTTCGATGGAACCGAAAATATACAATGTCTATCAGCTGTTAAGAACGAGGAAAGTTGGAAGTGGCACTTACGATATGGACATTTAAATTTCAGAGATTTAAAAAGGCTCGAAGAAAAGGATATGGTGACAGGTATGCCACATATTTCCATACCAGATGATAATTGTAAATCTTGTTTGGCAGGCAAGCAACCCAGAAAAGCTTTTCAATCTGAAATAGAGATGAGATCAAAAGGATGCCTTGATATCATACATGCGGACATTTGTGGTCCTTTAGATACACCATCCCTTGGTGGAAATAGGTATTTTATCGTGTTCGTGGATGAATTCAGCAGAATGTGTTGGGTTTATATGATCAAATTGAAAGGAGAAGCTCTTGATGTGTTCAAGAGGTATATTGCTGGTGTGGAAAGAGAAAGTGGAAAGACGTTGAAGGTTCTTAGAACTGATGGTGGAGGTGAGTTTACCTCTCATGCGTTTGAAGATTTCTGCCAAAAGAAAGGTATAAGTCATGAAGTTACTGCTCCATATACCCCACAACATAATGCTCTGGTAGAAAGGAGAAACCGCACTATCCTGAATACTGCAAGATGTTTGATGAAAGAAAAGAACGTGCCACGTGATTTCTGGGCAGAGGCAGTTGCTACAGCTGTATATCTCTTAAACAGATGTCCTACAAAGCGTATCAAAGGAAAGGTGCCTCTCGAAGTATGGACAGGTAACACACCTTCTGTAAAGCATTTAAAAATCTTTGGTTCCCTTGCGTTTGTTCATGTTGCAGATCAGAAACGTACCAAACTTGAAGACAAGAGTGAACCTATGGTGTTCATGGGATATCATTCCACTGGAGCGTACAAGCTCTACAATCCAAGGAAGCAAAAAATGGTCATCAGCAGGGATGTGCTTGTGTTAGAAAAGGAAACCTGGGACTGGAGCAGCATGCATAAGAATCCTAAAAGAATCGTGATACGAGAAACTCTCGAAAATCTTGAAGAAGAAGAAGGAACAAAGGTTGTACCTGAAACTGAGGATGAACCTGCAGAGAACATCAGTGTTGAAGTTGGTAATCAACGACCAAGAAGGCAGATTGTGAGATCCTCAAGACTTTCCGATTATGAGACGTACTCAGATTCTGCTATTGATGAGGAAGGGAGTCTAATCCACATAGCTCTAATGGCAGAGGCAGAGCCTGTGAGTGTTGATGATGCGCTTAAACAACCTGTCTGGAAGAATGCTATGATGGAAGAACTTAACTCCATTGAAAGGAACAACACGTGGCGCTTAGTTGATCTCCCACCTGGAAAATGTAGCATTGGTGTCAAATGGATATTCAAGAGAAAACTAAATCCAGATGGCTCGGTGTCAAAGTATAAGGCACGTCTCGTTGCCAGGGGATTTTTGCAGAAAAAGGGCATTGATTTTGACGAGGTCTTCGCACCAGTGGCGAGATTGGAAACCATTCGTATGGTGGTGGCAATTGCTTGTGCTCGAAGATGGCAGATCTATCAGCTTGATGTCAAGTCTGCTTTTCTTCATGGAGTATTGGAAGAAGAGGTTTACGTACAACAACCTCCAGGTTTTAAGATTAAGAATGATGAGAGAAAGGTCTATAGGTTGCAGAAAGCCTTGTATGGTCTACGCCAAGCACCCAGAGCTTGGAATAAGAGGATTGACTCTTCTCTAATAAATCAAGGATTTGAAAAATGCAAGGTTGAACACAGTGTCTACGTGAAAGAAGCATCAAAAGGTAATATGTTAATTGTTTGTTTATACGTAGATGACTTACTTGTAACAGGATCAAGGCTGGAGGATGTAGATAAATTCAAGATGAACATGAAAAGAGACTTCGATATGACAGATTTGGGAGAACTCTATTATTTCCTCGGAATGGAGTTCACACGGTCTGAAAGAGGTATTGTTATGCACCAACAGAAGTATGCAAATGAAATACTTGAGAGATTTCAAATGCACCAGTGCAATGCAGCTCAAAGTCCTTTAGAGGCAAATATAAAACTTGGGAATAACGATGCTGAAGAATGTGCAGATGTCACAAAATACAAACAGGTTGTTGGGTCTTTAAGATTTTTGTGTAACAGTAGACCTGATTTAATGTTTAGTGTAGGCTTGATAAGCAGGTTCATGTGCCAACCAAGGAAAAGTCATATGGACTCTACCAAGCGTATTCTCAGATATGTCAAAGGCACCACTGGCTATGGAATATTGTTTCCTTTTGGAAACCAGGAAAGCTGTTTGAAGGTCACAGGTTTTTGCGATTCTGACTATGGTGGTGACACTGTTGAGAGGAGAAGTACTTCCGGGTTCATATTCTTCATTAATGGAGCACCCATCTCATGGGCATCCAAGAAGCAAACTGTCGTTGCTCTGTCCAGCTGCGAAGCCGAGTATGTCGCAGGTTGCTATGCTGCATGCCAAGGAGTTTGGATTGAAGAATTATTATCTGAGCTGAGAATTGTTCTGGAAGAACCTGTGGAGCTGAGAATAGACAATACTTCAGCCATAAACCTTGCCAGGAATCCTGTCAGCCATGGGAGGAGCAAACATATTGAAGTGAAATTTCACTTCTTACGTGATGTTGTTAACAAGGAAAGGATCAAGTTGACATACTGCAAGACTTTGGAACAATTGGCAGATCTATGTACCAAGCCTTTAGCCATTGATAAGTTCGTGAATATGCGATCAAAAATTGGAATGGTGTCCTTCGAGAATTTGAATTAAGGGAGAGTGTTAGCTGTTATAATTCAAATTCTCTTTCTGTTTTGTTAGTTTAGTTAGTTGCTCTGTTTCTGTACATACCATCTGCATGCCTTTATATTCCATGCAAACGTCCCTGTATAACACTAGTTTTTGCTTTATCTTTCTCTCAGTAAATCCTTCGTGCTTCTTTTCGTTTGTTCCATTACTTACTGTCATCATCGCAACTCTAGCACCCTTACACCCACCCAACCAGTATGTCTATTTTCGAACCCTAATTCTAACATTTTATCCTTTTCTTCTACATCTTTCACGTTCTTCTAATATTATTTTTTTTCAATCTTAACCACACCTAATTTACTTATTTTTTTCTCTTTTTTTTAATATTTTTCTTCAATATTTATGATTTTACCATTTCCAGAACTCTGTGTTATCCACTCTAGCCAAAACGTTATTTTTTTTAAAGTGAAGTGTTGCAAGTTTTTAATTTGTTTTGTGGTTTATGATGCTGCTTAATGGTTTATTGAAAATAACTCGCTTTTTGACTTATCCCAAAAGTTTTATAAGTAACAAGTCATATCATTTATACTGGTATAAAGTGAAGTTACAATTTTACAAAGTAGACAAAGTTAATTGAAAAAAAAAATACCTTGAGGATAAGTCCAAATTTATGTTGGAACTACACCCAACATAGAACCAATCTCTTTTGTTAAGGATCTAGTTTTTTAAAGTTTTGTTTTGCCACGTGCGCTTGTTAATAACCTAAGCTTTTTTATTGATTTTATTTCCCATTTGACACCAGTGAAAAGACAACTCTTTTGTGTTGGCTCTAAATGCTTAAGTTATTAGTGTATATATATATATATATATATATATATATATATATATATATATATATATATATATATATATATATATATATATATATATATATATATATATATATATATATATATATATATATATATATATGAATTAAATTATTACTCAGATTATTGGTGAATGATGAAAAAGAAATAAGACACAACACCAGAAGAGAAACATAACATGTATTAAACAGGGGTTGTGCATCGAAATAATCAATAATCGCATTTGCATAAAATTAAGAGGAAACAAAATTATTTGTTAATTCAAAAAAATTCCCTTTTAAGATCTGACTTAACAATAAAAAATATTTCTTTAAGACAATAGTACATAAATAAAGAGTATAGGGACAAAAATAATTTTATATTAATTTAAATCAAAAGATTATACATATAATTATTGGTTTTTCAAAAAATGAATTAACTCAAATATTATAAAAAGAAGTAAGAATGATTTGTGGTAGAAAACGAAATTAATTACATAAACATCTTATTTAAGTCTCATAAATGATGAAAACATGTCTACTTAATCATACAAGAGATGAAAAAACACATTTCACAATAAACAAACAGTTCATTTGAATTATACACATAATGAACAACTTCTCATAACAACAATAGTAACACCTCAATCACACAATAACTCATTTGATGAAAGTTATCATTTTATTTACATTGGTCTTTCAAAGCCTTTCCACAAAAAAATTTTAAATACTTAGACTTCTTTAACTTCATTTTTTTTTATGAAAGGATACCACTTCATTTATAAAAGTAAGTTTTGAAACTAGGTCAAGAAACTAAAGAGTCAAATTACAACCACGACGGTTAATAACCCATTATCACAAAAAAAAAATTAAAAACATTTTCTCAATGTTAATAACCCATTATCACAAAAAAAAATTAAAAACATTTTCTCAATGTGACAATATATTATTGGAAGTAAATAATGGATTATCATAAAGTTTTTTTTTTGTAAAAAATTGGATTTCATTTGGATAATCCATTATCAATAATGATAATCTTACTACATAACTTTTTTATGAAAAATAAAACTTTATTAAGATTCTAGTGGTTGGGATTTATCTTGACTTATTAATTTAAACAAGATACACATATTATAAAATTTAAACAACTAAATTATTAAGTCTTCATTATATCTATTAAATCCAATCATCAAGTATTGGATACTTTTTCATAAATTATCATAATCAAAACTCTTTATTGCAACAAAATACTCATTTTCTTGTTTTCTCGATAATCTACCCCTTTTTTATGATAATAAAATTTTGTTTAAGACTTGTGATATGTAGATTTTTTACCAACAACTTAGAGAGAAAAGAGTCATAAAAGACATAAATAAAAAACAATAATTAAAAATAAAAAATCTCCCTGTATTTATTATTCATATAGGGAAGATTACATCATTAAGAAAATTATTTTTAATTTTCTAATTATCATTTATTAAACATTTAGTTGTTGTCAATTATATAAATTTTAGAAGACATAATTGAATTATCATATTCATTTGCAAGACAATTGATTATTGAACTCCAACACAAAAATGAAATTCCCTATATTATCATCAGATTTCTTTTAACAATTTTTTATTTTATTTCAATAGTTATAAATATCTATTTTGTGGATTTCATGGTACATACTTTAATAAAATAAAAGAAAACATTGAATGTTTGACGTAAACTTATACAATAAAAAAATAAACAAAGTAGATTACAAAGATAATAAATTTAAGTTTAATTTAATTTCACAAAGTCATTTTTATAGAATTGAATTAGACTTAAAAAATCATTAGTGCATATTCAAATTGTAATTTGTCTTATGTTCATTCTTTCTTGAAACAAATTTACCTCAGCTTGAAAAAGATATCCATTATAAAGAAAATAAATAAGAATTTAACAAAGACTATTACAAATTTAGTTTAGAATACTTCTTCTTCTTTACGAGTTTATGTTTTAGTACTCTAAATTTATTGTTTCGAAGCTATTTAAACATTGAACCATGACATGATACACCACTTATTAAGTAACTTTTTTTTTATATTACACTCTTAATTTTTTTTAAATATCAATCTTATTTTTATTTTTTATAAACATTTTAACTTTTAGAATTTATTTATGATAAACTGATAATTAGTGTCAATTTGTCTCATATCACATCTCATATATTTGTAGATAAATTATGTTTGCCTCTCAAGATTTCCAAATATCCATTTTTAGTAAGTTGTCAACTATTAATGACAGAGTAGTAGTATCCAATGAGACGCTAGTGATATCCCTATCATATATCCTTCTGAGATTGCATAGATGAAGAAAATTTAAGTTTAGGACTAATTTATTATGACCTTTGACTAAACAAGGAAACCAATATAATTTTTTATTACAAATATGTAATTAAACTCATAGTTTAAATTATAGACATTGAACACAACTACAAGACCAAGTAATCGATTGATCGTGAGTCACTATTCAGGATTCAACGGGAGAATCATGTAATTAGAATCTAAGTTTAGTCAAATTGAACGTCCTTATTAGCATATATATCAACTTGTCTCCAAATACTTCGTAACAAAGTTCTCCTTAATCTTGAAAATCACTCTTAGATAATGATAAACAAAGCAAATATTTCCACTGAACGTTATTTTCAGTTGACTTTCAAATTATGATAATTTTTTTGCTGCTTGAGTTAAGTTTAAACTCAACTTAATTTCTTAATTGAAATATAAATAAACACTTAGAGGTTAAAAGAAAAACATAGATAGTAATCACACTAGTGATATTTCACAATCATGAAAACGGCAATATTAGGTCTCATCTCAGTGAAAAAGTTTGAGGGTGTTGAATGGACATTGTGTGCAATTGGGCAATTAAGTACATATCCTGTTCTAACTACAGGATATATCATGAATTTGGATTTTCTGTTGGTTTTAACTGTAATATTTCTCTGTTCTGTCTTTAAAATAAATTGATAGACACTGATTTTTTTGATGTTTTAAAATATTTAAATTTTTTTGAAAATACCAATATCAGCTACACAAAAAAATCAAGTAAAGAATCTGGACCTCAGTATACTAAATGGTACATAGATCTCAAAATCAAAAAATATTTCAAAAGCCATGGTTATTATAAAATAAAACGGGTGAAGTGATCATTTTGAAATAAATAAGGGTACAGAGGACAAGAAGACCAATTTTGACCTTCCCTTGAGACTCTTTTTGTATCTCTAAACCAACTTTTCCTTCGAGAAAGGGATCATATAGAGCAACGGTCAAACAGTGATGATTTACATTTCAAATGTATAGAAGAAAATTCAGGATTATATTTGAGGTGCAGTTTACATACAAGTTGAAGATCTAACTATGAGTCCACAACAAAAATATCTATAAATTATACTTTCCAATATATTACCTAAACAATGAGATCATTCAGAAATTGGAAATGACACCCTCAATAATGAAGACATTAACTAGAATAAATCACCTCAGACTTATGTGACATGATAGTTGTTCTGCAACATGTTAACTACCACTAGGCAAAGTAGCCTTCCTGTTGCAGGTACCAAAATGCACCCTGAGCCGCACTCTCTGCAGCATCTTTCTTTTTTGACCGAGGTTCGCCAACAAACTCTAAAATCGTATCAGGGACCTCTTCTATCTCCAAGGTCATCTTGTAAGTGAATCTAAAAATGGAACAATAATAAGGTGTTGTAAGGGATAATTTTCTTATGTCTTTTCTATGGTTCTAGTTATCATCGATAGCTACTTCTCAACTTCTACCAGTGGATGAAATAAAGATAGAGTCAAATTCCAAACAAGCTTAAACCTGATAGTAATGATGTTAGAGTCTCTTGTCGTATACCAACAATGAAGATTAGGAGAGAGAAGTATATTAAAATTAGGGAGGAGGTACTGCAATTTAAACATGTAATGTCCTTTCCTATCCCAGTTACATCACAGGCTAAACAAATTTCTAGGCCAATTAAAAAATTAACAAGGAACTCACTGTTTGAGGTGAGCTGGTCCCTCTTCTTTGCAGCATTCAAATGAAGGAGGTTTCCAACAATAAGCAGCACACAATTCATACAGTCGTGATCTTGAAGTTCCTATTTGCAAAGAATATAAAAAAGCAGTCAGGATTAACAAGACCTGGGCTCAGTGAGAATACAATGATTTTACACTACCTGCCCCTGATGATTCACTACTGCAATGATTTTCAGATATTTCACTGAGCTTTTCCCTCATAGAAGATTGAAGCACTTGACCAACACGTTTCACGCATGGAGAGCATATTTCATCTGTATTTGGGATACGTCGAATTTCTGGGTTTGATTTGCTGTACAAATCTGCAGTTACCATTATATGCTTGGCAGTATTGGTATCAGTTACATCAATGGGAGTTTCATCATAGCCAATAAGTTTTGGTTCCATTTTAGAAGTTGATTCCAGAACTTCTTCCAAAGTTTTTGACTTTGCTTTCCACCCTTGAGCCTGCACATCCATACCCATTACCGCTCAAATCAATTTTTAAAATCAAACAATACATAGCTCCTGGGCTTGTAGCTGGGGAAGATAAAAATGCATCTCTCCAATTTTTTTTTTTTTATAATGACAACAATCCAATACTAGGCTTCTGGACTTTGTGTTTAACTCCCACCTCATTTATTTTAAAAAAAATCTCATGAAATTATTGGAAAAGTCCAAGTCCTCCATTGATCAACAATAGAATGTGAAAAAAGTATACAAATAAGAAACAACCGCCGGCTTAAAAACCAATTTTGTAGAGTTGAATCGGGTACAAATCTAATTTAAGATGGTACAAGAGATAAATCCCAATTTCAAGAAAAATGGTTGTTGAAAAATGAAAAAGAAAACTATAATTGTGTTAAGGCAGAGGAGCTTGGAACATACTACTTTCCATCAAGTGCAAACCGAAGTATATAAAGAAATTGACAAAAAATAAAACACCATTCACTAGATGACTCTACAGAATACCTAAAGAAGAAAATTATAATGAAATTTTCTCTAGTGTTTTAGACAGATCAAGTGGCCAATCTCCTAAAATAGCAATTCAACACCATTATTCTGAGAGTGTAAAGCTCCAAACGAAGAAATAAGAAACATCTTAGACTTCAACACTTGTTTAAAAAAATAACTAGAGTATTTAAAAGTTTAAAGGTGATAAGCACAATTGATTTCAGAACAGTACTCACCTGGGGTATCACTAGACAACAAAGAAATGTAAATTCTATGGAGTTGAGTTGATAAAAAAAGGATGATAAACATACAACTAAACATAATTGTTTTACCTTGAACTTTGAAAAAAGTATCAGTGAAGCAATTCTACAAGCCTCCTTTTTATTTTGGCCAGTCGCTGAAGCTGTTTCACATACATTATTCCCACTTGCTTTCGCTTCAACTGTAAACGTTTTAGTCAGTTTTGATGGCACTGGCAGAAACTCCAACTCCAAATTATGAGCTTGGCAAAGTTCTCGCAAATCCCTAATAGGACTCAGCTGCAAGCTTGATGAGAATTTCATGATTGGATCCAAGAACGAAGTCATAATTTTCCAAACTTTGTTCAAATTGAACCCAGTATCTAGAAGGATGGCACCAACACAAGATTCCACTACGTCACCCAGTGCCTGAAGCAATCAATGATGTCAAATTTATAAATCGTATTTTTTTATGCAAAATAGAAAAGAAAGACATACCTATCAGAAAAATATGAGATGCATAGAATCTAATGATAAAAAGACTCCTAATGTTCTTAGAAGAGTTACTCATGACCTTAATTAAATCCATCTTATCTCAATTGGACAATAAAAGACTCCTGGGCTTTCCTATCCAGCATTCTCTGGTTGGTTGTGTTTTTTTTTTGTGATTTTTGAAAAAAATATTGGCAATCATTTGGATGGTTGGGGTTTGAAAAAAATAAGGTTCTCTTTTAGTATTCCATTTATTTTGCTCTTTAGTATTCCAAGTAAGAATAATGGCAGGTAAGCATCTTGAGGGTGAGTGGATCCCATCACCTAACAACAGGCATCTATGGCAGAATAAAAATTGAAGGTGTTAAAACAAGAAGTAAAATAATGAAAACTTCACAGATGTGTGGTGACTGTGTTTGTGTGTGTGTGTGAGAGAGAGATAGAGAGAGAGAGAAAGTAGAACATTATTCCAAATAAAATAGACAAACCAAACTTCAAAATGGATCCAGATGCTTTACTAACTTCATCTGAAATTGGTAAATGTATAATAATAATAGCAGCAACAGCACCAAGGTGTAGCAAATTTGTATAAAGGCTGTACTATCTACCTTGGGACATTTTGGCCCTTCTTTAATGCCACTATCTGTTGAAGGACTTCGAACGTAGTCTACATACTTTTTTATCGCCTCAGACAATCCATTTGAATCACATAAAAGATATTTATCAAAACTGCGATCTACTGCTACACAGGCAAATGCCTTGTTGTTAACAGACAATGATCTCAAATCTGTCAATTGACCAGGCTTTAGTTTGGGATAAGCTGAGAATAGATATGAAGCAATCAAATAATCCAGGACAGCATCTCCAAGAAACTCCAATCGCTGCAAAGAATTATTACATTTAAAAAATTAAAGACCAAATATCTCACCCGAATTCAAAGAACTATAAAGTAAAGGAAACTAGTTCTTTTATGAAGTCAAAATCAGGAGGAAAAAGAGAAGTTGCACAAACCTGATAACAGCCTCCTCCAAGCTTATTGTAAGAAGGGTGCACAAATGCCTGGAGAAGCAGACCCTTATGTAAAAATTGATGTCCTAGCTTACTTTCAAGAGAAGGAATGTCTACATCAGAAGAAAGAGGGAAATAGCCAGCACTTGCTATGCAAATATCAACCACTTGTAAAGCTTCAAAACCAACTTGTATGCCAATCCAAGTAAGAAAGGCAACTGCGGCTTTAAAGCCACTGTCAACTAGGAATGCTCCAAC
Source organism: Vigna angularis (assembly GCF_016808095.1). NCBI lineage: Eukaryota > Viridiplantae > Streptophyta > Magnoliopsida > Fabales > Fabaceae > Vigna > Vigna angularis. Next base: position 11,585,112 of record NC_068970.1, on the reverse strand, counting down.
CAGAGCTTCCACCACATCAGCAACTGTTTTCTTATGTAGCCAATGATGATTTTTGTTACATCGGTTTTCAGTTACTTTTCCTTGCTCTTTAACAGAATTTGCACAAAAGTGTATGCTTTCTTCAGTTTCTTTACAACAAATTCTTGGGCAAGGACGGCCTAATGCATAAAATTGAGAGGGATCAAATATCTGATCGCATATATAGATCTGCAAGAGAGAGCAGGGAGATAAGGATAAAGATTGAAGACAATAAATATAATTATGAATCTTAAGAAAGTTGAGAGAGAAAGTGTTCTATCAATAAAAAAATGAAAGATTACAATACAAAATTTGTGTGTGTGTAGACATCATGACCCAGGTTGAATGACTCAGACTAATATAATAGTACAACCTAATTACATTAACCCATTCTAAAGCCAGATTTCAAGATAGAAAAATGGTATCCAGGTTATAAGCCTTACTAAATTGTTTAGTCAATCTCTATATTTAAGTTCAAGGGGTACTCTGGTGCCTTTAATCGTCAGTTATGATTTGTAGTGGGTTTGCATTTATTGGGAGTATCTAATATACAATAACATATCCAGTATTGGCAGTTATGTTTAAGAAACTGAATGACAACAGTGTATAAAAATTATTGATGACAGTCATGCATTAGAAGTAGATCCTAAAAATGGCCCTGTAATTAGACCAGTATGTTTTTATTTGCAGGTTGTGGGTAGAGAATACTCATATGAGAGACTTTTGTCTATGGACAAACTGTTTTCATTTATACACTGTGTAGAGTGAGTTGAGCAAGAATTCAATGAGATAGAAACTTTGAGTTCTAATCACTAGCTTATAATGAATTTTGTTGTAGATGTACATTGAAGTTTGTTAACTCTTCAAATGATGCAGGTTACTTTTTGTGTTTGATTCTTTCCTGGTTTTTTTCCTTCGTTTACCATCTCCAAATCGTTTGTGACTTCTTACTGTTATCTTATTTGATTTTGTTATGGTAGATGATTTTACAGTCAATTTGTTCAGTTATTTCCAACACAATTCCGTTGACCTCTTTATTTCCACCACTATTGCTTCCCGTAACTAGTTGTGGAAATTTCAACCTCATCTTCACTCATTATTATCATCAGCCATACTGTAAGATTGACGAAGGAAGTGACCACTTTTTCTTCATATAATTTCCAAAGCTCTTCTTTCACATTTTTTGAGTTTTAGTGCAAGCGACAACATTGTGTTTCTTTGCCATTAGATGTTCTTTTGCTTTGGTAATTCTACTTCATAATTTTTCCACAATAACTGCAAATGGATTGTGTTCAAGTTTGATTCCCAGACGACAACTCTTTCCAACTCAAGTCATTTCTATGGGATGTTCTTGAACTAACCTGTTAAATTGCCATTGTAGTTGTTGAAAAGTAGGAGATCAATTGTTTCAGAAATTCCGAGAATAAGTATTGAGTGGAAAAAAACAACAAAAATTAGGGGGTAAAGGTAGTGCTAAAAGGAAAGGAAATAGAAAAGGAAAGACTTGCAGTGGAATGACTACAACAACATGGTGGTAGCACGACAGGTACAACGGACAACAAGTTGGAATGGCAATAGCATGACAACAACCATAGGACGAAACAATATGGGATGATGGAGCTGTGGGATGTCAACAAATGTGTGACAACAACACCACACAAGCATGAGAGGTCACTAGGTAGGACAGCTTCGGGTCTAGGCTGGGATGCATTAGGCTAAACTTTCTCCTATTGATGTTTGGATTTGGATCAGATTATATTGCCCAACCCTCTTTTATATAAAAAAAAAACTATTGGGCCGACACAATACATGTAAACACAATACATGTAGTGCCTTGGGTTGGGTTGCACAAACTCAAGCCTTATTCTTCTTCATTTTGCAAGGGAGCACTGTGCAGTTCACAATTTCCGCTATGGTTGCTCCAAACCGCCATGCAAGTTCGCCACAATCATGTGGCTGTGGCAGAAACAAAGACTCTAAAATCAGGAGTAAATCTGCCAAATAAACTCCTAATTCCAATCCCTTAATTTTATGAATTTTCTAAAAACAAATCTATATTTATTAATAGAATCAATCTATATTTATTGTACATAGTAAATGCATAATATTTATATCCATATTTTGATGCTTAGTATAATTTTACCTGCAAATTGCGCCCAATGGCCAACTTCAACAAATTGGAATTATTTACAGCATTGGAACGCCTTTTTGTTAGGTCTCCTTCATGAAAGCTGTCATGCACGAGAAAAAAATGGCGTGCAACAACAAATTTAAGGAAAGCATCACCAAGTACTTCAAGTCTTTCAAGGGAAAAGCGCTCCTGACACTTCTCAGTGGTGAGAGCCTCTAAAACCTAGTAATATGTTCACAATTGTTGGATAATACACTAATGAGAAAGTAATGTAAACAATACATTTAATTTAATAGGACTTACTCTAAGGGCACTAACTTCGGCTGCCTCGGGAAAAGAAAAAGATAGCAATTGCTTTAGTTCAATAGCCACCAGCAAGTTTCCAAGTCGATGCATAATTGAGGGTAGCAAAGATATGGAACTACCAATATCCTTCGAAAAGCCTATTATTTTCAGTTCACATAGCTCGGGAGGTAAATAAATTAAATATTCATCCAGCTCCTGTGGTTCTGTCATAGACATTCAAAAGTTACAAACATTTATATAAAATTCTGATGAATTTATCAGCGTACAATACAAATCCGAACATAGTCAATGTGCACTTTTTAAATTGCCATCCCAAAATCATAAAGAAACCCTCACAGGGCTCACTGTTAGAAATGAGAATATCTTCATTATTTATAAAAGAATCAATTCAGAGCAATCTTAATAATGAATTTTGGATTTTTTGTGAGAAGAGAGAAACAAAGTCAGTATTTTCTGAATATCCTCAAGTGATTTATCTATATATAATCAGATTGGGATCAAGATACATTGAACCCAATTAATACTACGCTACTTGGAAGATATAGAACATCAAATGCTCTTATTCCAACAATCCCCCTCAATATGGAGGATAAATGGTTTTTATTCCCAGTTTACATATTATTCTTTCAAAATTTGGACTGTGCAATCCTTGGTTCAGAATATATGCAAGTTGACCTGTGAAGGTACATATGGAGTACAAATAAAACCCTACAGCACTGAACAGAACTATAACCTATGTTGATTACTGATCCATTATCACAAAAGAGCTTCATAGGTTCATCCCAATTAATCTTCAAGCCTTCTATGACATAATCCAGCCTAAGCAATTCCCAAATACCTTGTGCCATAGCTAAAAAATCAGTTACATCACTAGATATAGCTAAAATATTTAGTTTTTTACTCCTCCAGATTACCAAGTTTCCTCCAACAAATGTATAATATCTTGACATGCAGATGACGTTGTGGCAACAGCTCAAGGATGGAGAGGCACATGACAGCTGTTAATTTTGCAATAGAAGAGTTGCAATGATACGTTCATGACATAATGTACTGTGATGCCCTGGTCACAGTGACGTGAGGCTTGTCATGATAGCTTGACTAGTGGGAAAGAGGAGAGAAGAGGGTGAAGGGGAGTAAGTGATGGTACCATCACAGTGGCGCAACAAAGGATCAGCACACAAAAGATGAGTGAAACCATAAAATCTAATTTGAAACTATAAATCTAGAACAGTAAAGTTAAGGGTTAAATATAGATGCAATTAGGTAGCAAAAATATTAATTTGAACTAAAAATCTGATGCATTTGCACAATTATGATGTTGTAAATTGGGCTTTTGGGTAGGCAAAGCAACTATGCAAGTTCAGGTTGAATTTATCCCACTCTATCCCAACAAAAGATGAGGCGAATTCTGGTTTAGGATTTAAAATTATAAAAACCCTCCGTGTTGGATATCAAGCCAAGAATAGAAAAGCCCATATCCAGCTATTTCCTAAATTCACAAAGCAAATATTATAATTAATTATACACCTATAATTGAGGGAGTAATATTGTGGGTTGCACATGACAGTTTTGATTTCTTTCCGTTTCTGTAAATCAGATAATTTATCCCTAATTAAGGTCCTGATTTGCTGTAACCCTAACAGTTATTTATGCTATATCTATCACCGATTTCAGTATATGGGAATAAACTTATTTCCATGGTATCAAAGCAAGCTTTCTGAATTGTAACAACAAAGTTTATTCCCATATATTGAAATAGATGATACAATGACATAACTAACTTTTTGAATTGTAAAAACAAAGTGTGTTCCCATTACCGACTGAAATACCCAATATGACCAATACTAATTTGTAACTCAATGTCGAGAACTCTATCCCATGGATCTATTCGCATCTTCCTCCCAAGGAAAAGAAAAGAAAGATCTTATAAATCAGTTTTGCAAAGTTGAATTAGGTTTAAAGTCCACTTCCTAATAAAAGAAAAACAAGAGAAAATCATGTTTAGTGGAGAGACTGATGGCATGTCGAAAGATTTGCACTTGCAGCAAGAGGACCCCAAAAGAAAAACAGTGGATGATGTGATCACTTTGAGACAGTTTTGGTATATCATGATTTACTTTGTGGAGTCTCCTGGTCTGTTTTTTTTTGGTCAGATTTATTTCCTAATGTTGCTGCCTTACACATTCCATGTCTTTCAAATATTTCATGGTTGTAGAAGTGTTAACAATTTTTCTTTTTGATTAAAACAGTTCCAGTCAAGATAACATATTCAATACAGTACCTGCATCTTCACGCTTTCGGTTGTGTAGCAGGTTGTGCAAATTGGGGAGTGGTTTCACATGCAGAAGTGGTTGTTTTGGGTATTTGAGATGAATGGAAAACCTGACATCCAAGCATGCACATTTTTTTGTCAAATAGCATAAGCAATATATGATATTCCAACTTGTATGCATACACATTACAGATATCTAACTAAATCAGTTAATCAGAAATGTTAAAGATGCCCATAAATATGAATGTTTTCACCAATATAGAAGAATCGAGTATTCAAAATTGAAATGGAATAAGAATTAAGCTGTAATAATAACCAGATACCCACTTTTCAATTAAGTCATCCGCGTAGCTTGAAGTGCCTGATTCTTTATGAAGACTAAATCCAGTCTTTTCATAATCAATATTTGTGACAAAATAAAATGTCCTTTTATGTGGTGCATACACTAAACTATTCTCCACATCTCTTACACTTTTGTAACCATTGGCAAGCTGCAGGTGAATATCAAAAGGGATTTTTCTTTTGTCCATAGTATATTGTGGATGCCTGAAGATTGGTGACCAAAGACATCTTTTCACTGTCTTCCAATCTACTTTCATGGCATTTCCATATTCTTGCAGTACGACCGGAAGCAAAAGGTAGAAGGTCGATGAGCTTGTCTCAGCTTCAGCAGTCAAACCCAAGTCTACAGTCTCGGCAACAAATTCTAATCTATCCAGAATAATTTTGAGGAACATTTCTTGAAATTTCTCTGCCATCTTAATCTGCAGGATGGAAAACTCCAAGCATTAACTTAAATTCTCTGTTTTTATTTTGAGAAAAAAATGTCATTTACCTCATCTTTGTCAAATTCTACAACTCCAAATGGGAGAAATTTTGTCATCACGGATCGACCATGAGCAAGATGTAGATCAAGTTCCAATTTCTCAGCCTCCATTGGAAGACGGGCCATGATGAAAAGACCAAACTCTTTGTAGACCCTATCCACTGGACATGGACAAAATTTTATGTAGTACGAGTTGAGATGGACGATTTCATCCTTGTTTGTCCATGACTGACCAAAGGCAGAAGGAACCAGCATCTCATGTAATTCCCCTCTTGAGATGGCATCTGCCAAAAAAGGAAAATAAATATTGTAGAACACAACATAGTGACGTAGTTACATTTACAGGCATAAGTTGATAAAAATCCACATGGTAATAGTATTACATCTGAAAACATAAAAATTTTCCCATTAGAGACTATAAACAGTTAAAGATGCAAGAAGAATTTTATTTGATCCATTTTGGTATGAAAAACTTCACACAATCTTCCAATCATGTGTTACAGCATCACAAAATGAGTTTGTAAGAATAACTAACTAAGAGGAAATGTTCTAATGATCTGGCAACACATGATTTGATAATGATGGTGTAGAAGTTTATACACTGACAGTATGATTAACACTAAATCCATAGACACGTATGTTACAATAATAATTACCAAAATGGGATTATGTAGAATTTCAAAAGACTGAAAATGATTGGTATGGCAACATGCTGGATAAGTCATTCTACTTAATACGCTCATTGACCACCAAATATGCTCTACAGTTTGTAAGAAAATACAACTTAAATGGTAAACTTTTGCCAACCCACTGAGACAATGAAAGTATTGGCTAATAGAAATGAAGCTGAAGTTTGACCTTCACATTCATCTTCATCAGTAGAGCCAGAAACCTGTTCTTCTGGCGCTGCATCATCTTCCTTTGGCAAGAGAAAATTACTTAAAGCACCTAATTTATATAGTTCTTCTATTGCTTTCAGACAAGCATCTCGTTTGGAAGCCTCCATAGACAACTGTGGTGCACCCAAAATTTGGTGTATTGGTGCATTGGAAGGCAATCTTATGTGGCAAACAATTCCCTCTGAATCATCTAAGAAGTAAAAATTTGGCTTGGGGTCAAAATACCTGCAAAGATAGATATATTTTAAAACACTGTTTGTATCTTATTTACTTGAAACGCCTTAGTTTTGTATATAATTTGGATAAAAATTAAAACAAGGTCCAGTTTAAATAAGTTCATACTCATCATGTGGAAGCTTTGAACAATACTGGTGAAGCAAGGAGATACTATATCCAGAACTAACAGAAGCACCAGTCGACTCAACTCTGAAAATATTTTCCTCAGGGATAATGAATGTCTCATCAGATGTTCGAAAAGTAACTTCCATATTCATTCGGTATTCATCTTTCTCAAAACCATCAATTATGTCAAGCTCCTTCTTATTACGACTGCAACAAGAGGAAGTTTTCAAAAATAACCCAATGGATGGGTTTGTTTAAATTACTTCAGAAATCTATCAACAAGAGTACCTGTCCACCAAAAAAGCATATTCAGACTGAGGCATGCGTGCACGGCCTCTTGACTGTATAAAGCTGGCAACAGTTTCTGGAAGATCAAAACGTATGACGAGGCAACATGTCTGAATGTCAAGTCCTTCTTCACCAACTTTGGTTGCAACCAACAAATTCAACTGTTAACAGCATGAGAAACATTGGCACGCACATTAGTGGAACTCAACTATCTGACAAGCTAGGAAATATATTTACATATTTAAGCCATGATGACATTTATCTTTTTCCTCAGTATGCCATCCACCACCTTTAACACCAATAATGCTCAAACGTATGAGCAGAAAAGTTAGGCATTATATATTTTACATAACTCCCCCAGTATCTCCCAATCATTCGATAGTTTTGCAATATAAGATACATTTAACATTCCTACAATACGTTTAATGCCTTGTTTGCCTTCTGCGGATTGTTTGCAGCTTGTTTCTTTGTTATCAAATTCTGTTTGTTTTTGTAGAGGATCTTGCAGCAAGTATGCTTGGACTATTCCACAACATATATGTATTATTAGGAACCTTTTTGTTATACTCGTATCATATCTTTGTTATTAGATGATATCAAATCTCTTCTATTTATTGTATTGATTTTTTTTCTCAATAACAACAAGTTCTCATACTGCCTTAGAAAGACATGATTTCAACTCAATATTTCTCTCTTCCCTATAGTTTTTATCAAGAAGAATCCAATCAACTTTATTCAAGATGTTTGTCTTCCCAAAGAAAACTAGCTAGGCACTATGTTTTGTCAAGACTTCAATCGGCAGCATCCAGGAACAGCTACTATAGTGTAGAGAAATCATTTCCAAGAAAAGGTGCTAAAGTGAGCAAAGACCATAAATGAACACTCTTCTCACTATAATGAATAATCAGTTAAAATCAAAGATATCCTATGACAATGAGCAACCTGTACACGCATACACACGTGCATAGCTTAATTCAGTTATTGAAACGAAAACTAGCATATGGGATAGTAAAGGCTATCACATTCCCACAATAAAGAGAAATCCAAAAGTAGTACCTCTCCAGAGCGAAACTTGTCAAGAATCATGTTCATGGTTTTACGGGACATACTCTTCAACCCAGAATGTACTCCTACTAGATAATCACTCCTCCATTGTCTAAGAAGCTTGAGCTTCTGAAGTATGTATGATAGGGATCTCGCAGTCACAATTCGATTCACAAAAATAATACATTTCATGTTCTTTTGCAACCTGAAGTTGGAACATGTCATCAAAATTTGCCCAAATGTGTTAGCTTCTTAACCTAATGACAATGAGACATGTGCTATATGAAAACATGCATTAAACAGCACAATTTGTCAACCTAAAGGTGGAGAGTATCCCAAAGAGTCGTAAAAGCTTAGCTGAGAAAAATGGCTCTTTCAATATTTCCGAAGAAGATAAATCATCAGATACATTGTCACCTACAGAAAACATGTTTAGTTGCAATAAAATGAAGCATCTATCCAACAAGAAATCTGTTTTAAACATATTGTAAAAACTAACAAAGAAAAAACTAATTCAATGCTAGATAAATGTTAGCCTAATGTTGAGAAAAATAGATGGCTATAGCACCCAGAAAAGAGAAAACCTACTAACAGCTGTGGTGGTGTGATTAAAAAACACCAGTTGATGTCAAAATACCTTTAATGCACTGTGAAGTAAATAGTTCAGCAACCTGAGCAAGATAAGTGTCACACACAGAGTCATCACTTGAATTTCCTTCTGCCTCCACCAATTCATGCCTCTCAGAACGATCACCACTCAGAAGAATATGACTAGCCTTGGAAAGTTAACACATATTAGAGAAGGAAACAGTAAATATGATGGAAAACCACAGGAATGGACAAAAGAAAACAAAGTGCAAAAGGATACATTATAACTAGACCAAAACCAAAGAAAACATATAATCAGAAGACTTGTCTAAACTAAATTTCAAATAACATCCCTTATCTTTAGATATCACATCTACACTAGCAAAATCAATTGTAGAGGGGGGAACCAACAAAATGGAGCAAATTACAGCAAACTATTATGTATTATTATATATAGATTATGCTAAAAAAATTATTGACTAAATAATCTATTTTTAGTCAAATGGCTACAGAACTAAAATTTATAATCAAGAGTCTTACTTGCAGTGCTCCCCAAATGCCAAGATTCTGTAAACAGAAAACCACATTATCATGCATTCGGTTCAGAAGTTTCTTTGTATTCATCAGTTTCTGGTGATCTTCTGAACTTCTACCAAGGGTTGCTATGCACTATAGAAATAAAATTATGAAGTGATCAATAAACTTTATTTATCTAGTCTTCTTAAAACTCATAGCAAAAGTGCACCTGGCGTTTAATTTCTTCAATTTTCAAGTACATGCTAGTTTCCCCACTTGCAGTTGAAGCATAGTGATATATATTAATTACAGGAGTGGTCACAAATGATTTCAATTCCTTGTCTTCAACAGAGTAAACCTACAATCAGATTCAAAGCATAAGAGATTGGTAACAATGGCTGGTATCTAACCAGTAGCACAACTACCATGCACTTTGCGTACAAGGTAAACATAAAGAATTCAGAAGAGTTCAGGACCAATATCTTTCTATGGAGATCAAATACTACATTTTCACAAACTTTAGCCCATGCAAACACTTGACCAATACACAGCTTCAGCCCTTATATCAATGGTTTTACAATGAATATCTCTCTTGTACAGGAAAGGGCAGAAAAATGAATATCTTTCAACAGACACAAATGCTCATGGATTTAAGTATTTCAACGTGTTGTACAAAATAGACCCTACCTTAGCATCAAGCATATGTTCAAGACTGTTGATGCTTCTTGCCAAATTTGCTTCACTAGAAGCTCCTGAAAATGCAAAGAACCAGCAAATTATGAAATTGTGACAAGGATTTGACATATTTGTAATAACCTACACTAAGTATTCAGTAATCATGCTTATTGAAATAAGCACAGTCAATATGAAATGTTCAATTATCAACAATGTAGGCAAACTTTAGGGTAACACTCAAGAAAAACAGACAAATGGGATATAAAAACAAAAAAAAAAGATTAATATGGTGGAACCCCTAGGTAACAATTAATCTTTTTAAGATACAATATTAAAATAAGTTCATTTATATGTATAAACAGAAAGCCAACTGGTACATTTGAAACTGCACACACATGCATATCATTTATTATTTCCTGGTTAAGAAATAAAAACAAAGTTAAAGATAAACACTAAAAAGAACTTTTTTTGGCAAGTTGTTTCATTTGTTTTACATGGGTTTGGTTTGGTCTCCTCATGTTTTTTATTTCTTTGTTTTTCTTTTTGTTTAACAAATTTTCATGTGATGAATGTACATAGTGATGCCTAACATGAGTTTTATAAAAAAATTGAACTAACACTAAAATTTTCCTTAAAAATTTCACGTCAATACTTCTAAAGTTTATATAAAATGACAGGAACCTTAGTCTGTCCCTTTCGCTCCCTCCCAGTCCCACACTTAAGAACAAAGGTCCCCCACATCAAATAGTTTTCTTTTTCTCGTCACATCCAGTCCAATTATATGGAAAATGGACTAATAGTACCTTTCATGTTTTTTGCCAGCAATGTATAAAAATTGTCATTTAGTAAAAGAATTGGATTAAATTCTAATTCAACTATATGCAATAATGGATTAATAGAGCCTTTCAATCTTAAGTCAAGATATTTTATGTGTTTTGCCAGCCATGTATAAAATTGGATCAATAGACCACAACCTGTCAGAAAAACTATTTCTAATTATCTATAGAGGAGCAATTGTCCTTAAATAGAATACAAAGACTTCATAACCCAAAATCCCAATTTATGATAAATATGATTTATTCCTACAATTCAGGACCAATGATCCTGTACAATAAATATAAAATATATTGTCAGCCTATTAATCATAATTATAGACTGTAATTAAATATCTTAATTATGTAATAAAAATTGTACAAGGAAATATTTGCAGTATAAATTAGAGGATTCTGACACTTTCCCTCAAATTGGTGAGTGAATGTCATTTTATTAATACATTTACAAGTTGATTGCCAGAAGATAAGTGGATTGGGGCCATTATCCAATTTCTCCTTTGCAAAGTGTTTGTCTAATTCAAAATGTTTGGTTTTATCATGTTAATCTTGATTATGCCCAACACAGCTGTCGTTGCAATACAATGGGGAGACCAGACTAAGTGATGGTGAAAAAAATGGCTGGAAAAAACAACTACGAACAATGTCGGAAATAACAAAGTTTTTGGAAAAAAAAAAATAGCACCAGCGGACAGTGGATTCACTGGAGAGGCAAGGATTAACCTTAGATCTAAATACCATGTTGAAATAAAAAGAAGAGTGATGCTCCCTCCACCACCTCATCTTCTCCCTACACCTACCCAATTTTTTTAAATTCCAAATTTACCTTTTTTTACTTTTTACTTTTACCAATTTTATTTTTTATTTTTTAAAACCCTAATCTCTCTCTTTCACTTGGTGTCTTTCCTGTATAACATTTTTCAGAAATAAGCAGTTATCTTTAACCGAAAAAACTTCCCCAAACATCCAAATTATTAATGCTAGCATCAATTTTATATATTCCACACATTTTTGTTTCATTAGGGGGATCTGGAGGGAATGGAAGGTGGTTTATAATTTTTGGATTGCACAAACTAAGTTGTCCAAAGATTTTATTTTATCTTTCATCCAAAAACAATAAATTTTGGCTACTCTACCTAATGAACCAAACAAAGTGACATTTTCCACTCCACCCCTTAAACCATAGAAAACAAGCGGACCTCTCTTCCTCTCCCACCCCTTCCCTCCTTAAAATCATATGCAAAGACCTCAGATTGAAGTCATCACAAGCTGTCCCTCCATAACTAAAGGACAAGTTTCCACAAGGGTAGGCTTTTGTGAGTGTAACTTCCACTCACTTCTAAACAGTTAATTAGTTGTTTCAGTTTGGTTTCTCACTGGCGTGTCTGTTACAAGCCAAGGGATGGGAAGAACCGTGTAGATGAATAAATTTTGTATCAATTTTGAATATCTTAGAAGGAGATAATGAAACCCAGGAGATAATGAAACTCAGGATATCTTATACAATATTAAAGATAACTTCACATTTTAGGGATCTTATCTGTTTAGGAACCTTATCTTATTAACATTTCTAGTAAGTTGTTTGTTTGTTCTTTATTTGATTAGAGGTAGGAGCCTAATGCTCAGTTTAATTTCTGTGCTCTATATTTTGCATCACAGGACACCATAATACATCATATCAATTCAATTTTAAAAATCTATTCTCTATTTTCCTCCTTTTTTACCAAAATCCTGTAATTTAACAATATTGAAAGGTAATTAAGACTAGCAAATATTTGGGCTCTTATTGACACTATTTTTTTAAATTAAAAATTGTCATATTACCTTTTCCGACAACAGGGGATGCGGTCATGCCAAATATACGAGGAACCTTTGAAGAATTACTATTGTAGAAAATCTGACAGATTGTCAAACTAAATATTGTCAAAAGAAATATTACGGAAATGGAGAGATTTTATGGAGAAAATTGTGTAGCTCCATTTTGAATATTGAGTTGTGCATAAGTACAGCATACTTTCATGATTACTGCATAAGCATGGTTGCTTTTGACTTGAGCATGATGACATTCATCAAATATCAAAAGTGCAATCATTTCCATCATGATGAAACAATGAGATAAGTTGTGCACTAATATTTGTGGGGTCATAACAAGAACCTGAAGGGGAAAAAAAAACATGAGGTGCAATTTTAAAAACTAGAAACTCCACTAGATTAAAATTAAACCAGACAGATTTTAAGATTCTAACACAGCAAGAGAAATTTTGAATATTTTGTCTGAAAAAAATTGTAGGATGCACAATAAAATCATTTTGAGAGAAACAGGAGTTGATTTAACTAGCATTGTCACCTCATATTGTCCAATCTCCTGTTCCCAGTCTTGATGCCGTTTCAAGCGCTTGGAACTTCCACAGAAAATTCCAACCTTAAAATCAGTAGAGTCTGCTATAACCTTTGCTTGCTATACATAAACAAAAAATAGACTTCAGAATCCACATGATGTGGAATTGACCAACATAATAAAACTAAAATTTGGTGAAAGATTAACACAAGAACAAATCAATTCGTCCAATAATTATATTTATCTAATAGAATAAGAATAGCAGCTCACCTGATGAACTAAAGCAACAGTAGGGGCAAGAAAGACACATATGTTCTTCTGCGGTTTACGAATCAAATGGCCCATTTCATGCATAAGAAGCACAGCAATATGAGTTTTCCCACACCCTGTCCCTAAATATACAATTATATTTTCCTCCATAGCTTTTTTGCACAACTCCAACTGATACCTTCCAAAAGAAAAAGTATTCATAAGACTCTTGGAGTCTCAGAAGCAAGTGACAAGCACAGTCAAAACCACTCTTCAGACATTGATCATCATGCATTAACTTAATAGTCCAAGAGAACAATTACTTTTCAAAATAAAATGCTCGGATGAAAAGTTCACAGAAACAAGAAGTTACACTGCATAAACAATAAAACTTACTGACTCAATTAAATAGTCACAGAAACAAGAAGTTACACATTTCTTTACTCTACTCTATTTCTCATCATCCAAACAAAAATAACCAACTCACCACAACAGTAAACACCGCCATGCAATAACGATCAACCCCACATAATCTAAAGAACTAAACCCCACTAACCCACTTGAAGAATAAACATGTCCTGGCGAAGAAGATAATCAAAAGAAAAAAGGGGTGGCGAAAGATACTTACTTTCTTGCAATTTTTCGGGGATCTTTCTTGACTGTGTCATCGTCAAGTTCAACTTGGGAAAGACCGAGGAACAGTTGTTGATTGGAGAGACTTAAAGAAGGGTCCATGGAGGGTTGGTCGCCCACCACAGCCGAGGACTCTCCGTCAGGCATTACTCGATTATGATGGGAGGGCTCAAGGGATCAAAAATCTGAAGAGAGAGACTTTTGAGACTTTCAATTCCCAAAACTTTTTTCTTAAGGAGTAAGCAGAGAACTACCTTGGTAAGCACGGTCACTGACTCTTGTGTGACCCAACATTGATTCTCTTTCTTATAAAGTCTCTCTTCTTTCTTTTGTTTCCAAGACGCGCATGAGATGACACACGCATGAGATGACGCATGATTTTTTACATTTATTTAATATTATTTTTTATTTATATTTTTAAAAATATAAAAATTTATTTTTTATAATTATTCTATCTTTATAATACATTTGAAATAAATATAAATTTGTATTATTCTATCATGGATTGAATATTATTCTCATAACTTACACAACTAATTGTTTATAAAATTAAGTTTGATTTCATCTGTTACATTTTGTTTTATCAATTCATCTTTACATTGATTTTCATTTTTAGTTTATTTATTGAACAAATTTGCACCAAACTTATAGTTGATAATTACTTTTTTATTATAAAATAAATATCTCTATGACAAAAATAAATTCATTGAAATTTCGCTTTTATATTTATTGACAGAGAAATATCATCAAGTTATTAAACTAGAGAAATTACATAAACTTCTTGATTGACTCGAGCTACTGTAAAGTCGATCTATAAATTTATAAGAATTTACTTTAAATAAAAAGTTATTAAAATATTTAAATAATATAATGTTGTTGTATAAGATGTTATAAATATTTTTTTAAAATTTTATTAAAATATTATTATTATTATTATTAATTGATCATATTATATATTTTAAAATATTTTTATATTTTCCTAACTATTATTATTTTTTATAATATATCATATTTAATATAACAGACACCAGGTGTCTGAAATTTGAAAGCGAAAGACCTAGACCCAAATGAGAAACCCTTCACTTAAGTTTCACCTTCTATAACTAGAGCATCACGAAGGTCGATAGAGCAAAGAAGGAGAACTACAACTAACGCCACCAAGACCAGGCTGCTAATGCGACCACTCACGAACGCGACCACCTAATACAACCCGACCAGCAACCTGCGAACCCTAACAAGAGTAGAAACGGGGTCGTTTTTGGTCTAAGGAAGAAATCCTCTTGACTCATCAACTCGGTTGCAGACTCGCGAGTTCACCGAGTTCGTCTACCGAGTTCAGAGCAAGTCTACCGAGTTTTCTCAAAAAGAGTTTGTTTCCGAGTCTAACTCGTCCAGGGTGAGTGTAAAAGGTAACTAGGATGAGTTATCTCGCGAGCTAGATAACATGCATGTTACTCTATGACTAGTTTGAAAATTGAACAGCTCCAATATGTCCAACTAGATCTGATTCTTACACTTTTATTTGTGTGTCCGTTCAGATAAGTAGAAAAGTAGATGATGAGTGTAAAAGGTGACTAGGGCTGAGTTAACTCGCGGGCTTGATAACATGCATGTTACTTTTGGACTAGTTTGAAAAATGATCAGCTCCAAATATGTCGAACTAGACCTGATTCTTACACTTTTATTTGTGTCCGTTCAGATAAAGTAGAAAAGTAGATGGTGGGTGAAACGGGAAAGTTGTTTGGTTTGGGATGTGATCCAGTAGTGGGATCACTGACTTCTTCAAAGAAGAAGGAATACAGGGTTACAAATCGTCTCCAGGAGGGAAAGCGTCCTCTATATGCTGTTGTTTTCAACTTCATAGACTCCCGCTATTTCAATGTCTTTGCCACTGTTGGTGGCAATAGGGTACCTCTATTCTCTCTTTTCTTTCATCTCCCTTTTATATTTTCATCCCCAACTATTAACCTTTAACACTTTTTCTTGTTAATTCTTCAGGTTACAATTTATCAATGTCTTGAAGGAGGAGTTATTGCTGTTTTGCAATCTTATGTAGACGAAGATGTAAGTCAACTGACTAACACTACTCTTCTCTCTAGTTAGCTCTTCATTTCTCTAGGTATGCATATATATATATATATACTTCAACTTCTATATGTTTTGATATAGAACAGAAGGATGAGTCTTTTTACACAGTGAGTTGGGCATGCAATGTTGATGGAACTCCATTTGCTGTGGCTGGAGGAATTAACGGGGTTATCCGAGTCATTGATGCTGGCAATGAGAAGATACACAAGGTATTATTATTACAGTAGTGAAGTGATCATTAAATTTTTCTTTTTTTATTTTTCCACTCTTAAAAAGTAATATACAAATAGTTTTGTACATATTTTTGAATGCATTTTATTACCAATATTTCTTTATTTATAAAATGATGAGTACATATAATTTATTGCTATATAAACTAGAAATTGTATGTAATTACCTTCTTTAAATATTACTTTATTTACAAAAAAAAAAAAGTAAAGATTATTTAATGAAATTATATAAAATCACTGTTGTTAATATATTAAAATAAAAAATAAAAAATAAGTAATTACCTTATTTATTAGAGTAGAACATAGGTTTGATTGGATAACAACTGGCTTGTCCCCATTTTGATTATTTCTTACAGTAAGAAAGTTACCCGTTAACACAGTTAAGAAAAACAGTTGTCATACTAAAAAACAAAACAAATTGCCCCTATAAACGGTTTTCGCCCAATCATTCCACTTGTATCCTCAGTCTTACCTAGCTCAATCATTCTTACATCCTCTTTCTTACCTAGCCAATGCATATTCCTTGATATCATCATTGCTTCTTCTCCGGGAAAAGAAGTTCCTGACACCTATACCTTCTACCTTCATGCGACATTGCTTTATCAGGCTTTTATCCATTGCGGGAAATTCTCCACTGTTGCCGTCTATAGGAGTTTGGGCGTGTCTCAATCCCATTATGGCTAATCATTCTCTCGGACCAGCTACTGATCATCACCTTGGTCGGCTTTTATCTCACCAACTAGCTAATCAGACACGAGCCCCTCTTTGGGCGGATTCCTCCTTTTGCTCCTCAGCTTACAGGGTATTAGCAGCCAAATCCAGTTGTTATTCCCCTCCCATGGGTAGGTTCTTACGCGTTAATCACTCGTTTCTAGTTGTTATTCCCCTCCCAAGAGTAGGTTCTTATGCGTTACTCACCCGTCCACCACTGGAAACACCACTTCCCATCCGACTTGCATGTGTAAGGCATGCCGACAACTTTTATCCTGAACCAGGATCGAACTCTCCATGAGAAATTAGCCCTCCATAGGTTATGTAAATGTGAAAGTGCTCTTCAAATAGTTTAGAAAGAAAATAACACACAAATAGATGACATGGTAATTTCATAATGACGGAAGAATATAGGAACACAGTAAGGAATTGAAGAACATGGGAACAATTAGAGTTAATAAGGAAAACTAAATAAATGGAAAGGAAGACTTATTGGAAGATGTAGTTCAGATGCAACCACCCCCACTTTGGAGATCTCAAGATGAGTAATAGAAGTAATAGACTTAGGAGATCTCAAGATAAGACTCAATAACAAATAACTCCTCTCTCGAATTTGATATAGTAATTCAATGTGTCAAATACAAAGGAGGGGTGACCTATTTATAACATAGAGTCCTCTCTAGTTTCCAAGGGGGAGGGAGATTCAAAATTCAAAATGTGGTGCCTGTAGTGGATGTAGCTAATGTCATGGTTTCCACATTTGCACATATGAGAAATATGTGTTGAGCTCTCTTTAGCCAAGCCAAATATGCAGGGTAGACATCTAGGGTTTTTGATTTTGCTTTATGTGAGCCCAATTTATTACAAAAAAAAGAAAAAAGAGATTTATCTACCTCTAGTTTTATTATGCAAGCCCATAGAAGACAACCTGGAAGAGAGACAACATAGTGAGAACAACTGATGTATGTGCAATGCTCCTAGTGGCTACTGATTCTTTTGGAAATGGTTAGACCTGGGTCCTAAGCTGACTGATCCTGAGTCATGCTCGTGATAACAGTCCTGCTGAGGGATCTCTACTACTCATGGCTTCATCAAAATGTGTACACCAAAAAGCAGTTGTGAAAGTGCATTGTTATTATTAATTGTTATATTATATAAAATCATAAATACTATACTGAAAGAAATTGAGAACCTGAAACGAACCTAATTATCTTAATTTTCAATATTCTTTATTACCTTAGCCTTTTGATAATTTTTTTAGGTTTTTATGGCTAAACTAACTATAGTTAATGGTAATAAATAAAAAGTAACACTAAGAACAGGGATCTAAAAATAACAAAAAAATATTGCAAGAACTAAAAACAAATATAATCCTATTTTCAGGAACATAATAAAACACATTTAAGTCAATTTTTTATTCAATAATGTTGATAATATATTGTGTACTAATCCCTACTTCTACCTTACATGATGTCATCTCGTAGCAGAGTTTTGTTGGCCATGGAGACTCTGTAAATGAAATCAGGACTCAAACATTAAGGCCATCGCTTGTGATATCTGCAAGCAAAGTAAATTTCTTCTCGATATTTTCACTATTCAAGGAATCCCTTGTTTTTCAGTCAGTGACATGACATCTATGATTGACCAGGATGAATCTGTCCGCTTGTGGAATGTTCATACTGGCATATGCATTTTGATATTTGCTGGAGCTGGAGGACATCGTAATGAAGTTTTAAGTGTTGTAAGTGTATTCTTCATCTAATATTTCTCTCCCTTTTCTTGCTTAGTTACCTATTCTTGTTGATAATATAAGATTTGGATTTTGGAGATTAGCACAACTAATTTTCTCTTTATTACTATAGGATTTTCATCCATCAGATATATATCGCATTGCTAGTTGTGGCATGGATAACACTGTAAAAATATGGTCTATGAAAGGTAATATATATTAGTTTTATGTTTGCTGCAGTGCTGCTATTAGTTGAGAGAAATAACTTACTACTAAGAAGTACTCTCAAGATCGGTTTTAACTTTTGAGAGAAATATTTTGAATTGAAATGGTTCAGAAATTGATATGTTATAATTCAATTCCACTT
This sequence comes from Vigna angularis, assembly GCF_016808095.1. Classification (NCBI taxonomy): domain Eukaryota; kingdom Viridiplantae; phylum Streptophyta; class Magnoliopsida; order Fabales; family Fabaceae; genus Vigna; species Vigna angularis. The sequence goes on along the minus strand of NC_068970.1, from coordinate 11,566,032 downwards.
TCCAGTCAACTGGACAGATTCTAAAAGTTGTTTATTGGAATGATAATCCAGATAAGGATATTGCATAACCTCTTGGTGTTTGCATTTTTGTGCAACTTTTTCACTTTTTACTGATACTGCAATTTATTGATACTTGTCCATGATACAAATTATTACTGATTATGTATTTCTTTTCTAACTTTATCCAGCTAGAATGATATCCTATCCAGTAACAAAAATAATGGCATTCTAAGTAATGGAGATAATAACAAGAACATAAATGTAACTATGTTGGTACTAGCTTGTTTCATCAGTTATAATCTTAAGTAAAGGATTAGAAGAAAGGTGTTTTCCCATAAATAGGGTCGGCTACATGGATCAAATGACACCATTGTATCATTTGTTTCAGAGAGGCTATTAATCTCCCTTAACCCCTGTTTATCCATCTATCATGTCCTACTTGTAATCAACTCTTGTTAATGGATTTGACAAGTTGTTTTTTTGTATCTTTGATATTTGTTACATGATAACATGGAAGCTGCAAGTAATAATTATTTTTGTTAAATGTTGAAAAAATCTTGTGTGGAAAATGATGCCTCTGTCTGTTTATGCACTGAGTCAACTAAAATAAGTAGTTTGGTTGAAGATTTCATAGTTGGGTCCCACTACCATGCAGCAGTGTCCTGTGCACAAACCAAATTATATTCCATTTATGGTTGTGAAATTTTTAGTAAACCTACCAGTTGTATTGTCTATTTCATTTTAATCTATCATCTTCAATATTTTACTGCAGAGTTCTGGACATACGTAGAAAAATCATTCACTTGGACAGATCTTCCTTCTAAGTTTCCCACAAAATATGTCCAGTTTCCGGTAAACAACAGTTTGCTTCTGGTACATAGCCCATAGTTTCAATTTTTTTCTTATTTCTACTAATACTAGCTGTTCCTAATTTCAGGTTTACAATGCTTCAGTTCATTTAAATTATGTTGACTGTAATAGGTGGCTTGGTGATTTTATCCTCTCAAAGGTGAGTGGTTGCTAAGTATCAGACTATTAACTAGATCTGGTGGAAATTTAATGTTAGATCTGTTGTGTGGGAAAAAAAGGGTTCCTAAATCACTAGTAAGGTATTTTTTAAATTATAAGGGGAAATAAAAGTAAACGGCCCTATAATAATTTGGAGATAAAAAGTTCTAAAGGTGTTTAGGCTAGTTCTCCATTTTTGTTACTACAATTGGTCATAATTATAGTATTTTTTTAATTTAAAACTCCTCTGATTCATGGGGTTACTTACTAATTCCTTAAGTAATGGATTATGTTTCGTTTCCAGAGTGTTGACAATGAAATTGTCTTGTGGGAACCTAAAGTGAAGGAACAAACTCCTGGGGAGGTTAGTTATAATTATCATCTTTTTTCAATTATATTTTAATGTGTAACTTTTAATCAGCTTCACTTTTTCTTTTCTTTTTTCATTTTTTTTGTGGATGTCTAGGGTGTAGTTGACATCCTTCAGAAATACCCTATTCCCGAGTGTGATATCTGGTTCATCAAGTTTTCTTGTGATTTCCATTTCAACATAGCTGCTGTGGGTAAGGATATCTAATTGCATTTTTCTTTTAAATTGATTATTTTCTGTAGTGTGTGCAGGGTAACTACTACAGTGACACGAACTACGTATTACACAACTTGTTCATAACAGATTTGTGACAATTTGGACTAGTTCTTTGCCTGCTAGAGTTTAGTTCTATCCTATATTCACTTTTTCTATTCTCTGATTCTGCCAGGTAACAGGGAAGGGAAGATTTTTATTTGGGAATTGCAGTCAAGTCCTCCTGTACTTCTTGCAAGGTTTAGTTATCTATCAATACTATTTAATGTATTTTCATTTTATGAGATTCTTAAGCTGCTGAGTCAACTTGTTCAGGTTGTCACATCCTCAATCAAAATCTCCAATCAGACAGACTGCTACATCTTTTGATGGAAGGTATTTTTCTTCATACATTGATGTTGCTGCTTATAATTTTGATGCAATGTTGTCTTTTTCTTTTAACCCTAGTCCTTTCTTGTGTTTGTTGTAGTACTATATTGAGTTGCTGTGAGGATGGGACAATATGGCGTTGGGATGAAGTTACAAACTCCTCAACCTAATCTATCTCTGTTTATTCTAGTATGATGTACCAAGATCAACTCATTAAATAATTTACTTTAGCCTGGTGAAACCACGAAAATGTTTGCTCTTAAGTTGTGTGATTTCTCGTTTGAAATTTGACAATGCAGAAGGATTTCTACTACCAATCCTATCATCTCTACTGACCTTCTCAGAAGAGAAAATTTTGTCATTGTCTAAGTTAATGCATATCATCATACCATCAGTAGAAGATTATGAAAGGAATAATTAAGGCTGTTTGTCTAGCTCACTTAGAAAGTATTCCCATAAATCACACTTTCCAACTCAATTTTTCCCAAAGTAAAAAGTTATTTTCCCATAAATCACCGGTTATTTAATAGGTTTTAGGTTTTCAACTTTCCTATTAGCCATTTCATCACTGAATATACTCTTATGGTGATAGTTGTGTTGATTAAAGCATGATCATACTTTTTGTTTTTAAAATGTCGCCCTTACATTCTAGCCTGCATGTATATATATGTTTAGATAAGAGGAAAAATGGAAGAAAAAAAATGAATAATGATGTTATTTTGTTACAATGAAAGTCAGGAAAGGGACAGAACTTCAAGAAAAATAATTGTTATTTCTGCTTTCTTTTTTGTCATATCATGTATGATATCTTTTTCCCTTGCTTTCTCTTCATCATTCTAAAATTCTGAATACACCAATAGATAATAGATATAAGGTGTGTTACACTGACAAATCCATACAAATATTAAGAGAAAATAGGTTTTGCATCTAAATTTAAAATAATTTTATATTATCATGTATTCGTAAATTATTTTATGAACTTTTATATAGAGTCCGTAAAATAAGTTTATCATGAAAACTTCAAAGAACAAATTGAGTAAGAAAATAGAATGTCTGACTGAACCACTTTTTGTTTAGTCTGTTTAACTTGTAACTTAATGTCTAAGCATATAGACAGATATATATTGAAAATAATAATTATATTAAAAAATTAATATGGTTTTATTCAATTCAGCCTAAATCATTCTTAAATTGGATGTAGGGCTTCAAAAAGATCTTTAACCATAAACTCTTATTTTAACATTCTTTAATAAATGAGAGCAGTTAGTTGAGAGACAATTATTTATATATTTTGTTCACGAGTACATTTGAGAGTCTTCAATTAACATATTTTGTTCTTTTATAATTATTTTTAAAGATGTTCTTCTTGGTAAAAATTTCTACAGTTTTAGCTTGCCTTCCAAAAAAAAGAAAAAAAAACTTTTGAAGTTTGCCTTTCCTTTTATGATTTTAAAAATTAAAATATTAATTGACTTATTTGTTATCAATTAAATTATGCTATCATATTACATGTTTTCTATAAATATTTTATCTCAAATAACATCATGAGTATCACTGTCATGAGTATATGAACATTAACATTTTATATTAATATCTCAAAATCCATCAATCATACTATAAATATTTTATTTATTTATATTTTATTTTTATCTTTAATTTTTTATATGCAAAAGTTAAACACGGATAAGAAAATTTATAATAATTAGTTACTCATTAAGAAAGTTAACTACTTAATAAAGATATTTATTTTTCCTTTAAAAATTAATTAAATATAAAATAATGATTATTAAAAAGATAAAAATGAAGATATGATTTTTTAATTTAAAATAAGTTATTTAAAAGATAATCAAAAGAAAAAACGTATACACGAAAAAAATTCCTTATTATTTACGTGATTGCTTATTATTTTAGTCCTTACCCAAACCATTCACTATATTGATTATTAACAATACCATCCTATTTTCTAATTTCAATAAATGTCTATTAACTTTATTAATACTACCTTAAACACAAATGTGATACTGTCTTTTTATACACATTTTTAAATATTTACAAATTATTTAAATTTTAAAAATAGTAATTAAAAGAATAAAATTAGAAAAAAAATATTTATAGATATATAATTGTAAATAAAGTTAAAAGATAAATTTTAATTATTAAAATAAAACATTATAAGTAATATTGTGAATATAATTTTTTTATTATGAGTAATTATTTAAATTTGAAAAAGTGATTACTAAATTGATAAAAAGTAAATAGTTTTTTTATAATGAATAATTATTTAAATTAATTTTTTTAAATAATAAAACTGAAAAATAAATTTTTTTATTATGATTTATTATTTAAACTTAAAAAAATAATAAAGATAAAATTAAAAAATTAAAGGCACCAAAGAGATATATTCCTTTTATATATAGTTATAAATTATTATTATTATTATTATTATTATTATTATTGCAATTGCTATTTTCCTGCAAGAGAAAGGCGTTAGCTTGCTCCTCTTTCCATCTATTGCTTTTCATTCCAACTATAAGAATAATGGCCTATTTTATCATCTACAAATAAACTGGGTGAACTTATCAAGGGAACCAAATTTAGATGAGAGACATAGGAGAAGGGAAAAAAAAAAATAAAAACAGAACCTGAAGTTTTCACAAAAACTCACTCATTTTTTTATTTGAATCCGCTGTGTAAATTAGAGTGACAACAATGGACTATAATCAACTGATACAACATTCCTGGAAGAACATCTTAAGCTTCCAATGGTACAGCGGATTCAGGTTTCAAACGGTTTAATCGGACAGTTCCAAGAATATACTCTGGCAGCTCCGATTCTTCTTTTGCCTGCAAGTATAGCATCAGTTAATACCTGAACTACTCCAAAATTGGAATGCACGTGTGATGAAAATTTTAACTTTCAGAAGTGAATGCACAAACAGTTTATGTAAAAGAATCTGGAGGAGTTATTCCTTTGTCATTCCTAATATAAAGAAACTTGTAGAAATTAAAGATTTTCCTCAATAGCTTATTTCGGTTGAAAGTGATACTAATATAAGCAGCTCACCACCTTCCTCATTAGAAAAATTCAGTTTTACAAACCTCTTCCTCTCAGTTGTCCTTATATGATATTAATGGTTATATGTTATTTGTATACGCCAGCTATAGCACAAAATCAAAAGCAGAATGTCTGAGAGTAGTGACAAGAGGAATATACTATAGAAAGAGAAAAAATCCTCTGCAAAACAACCAACCGAATTTTCCTTTAAACAAACAGGAGTATGACACAAAATAGAATCATACACCAAATCTTATCCCATGATAGAAATAGAAACAGACACCCTTTAAATTAAGAGTATCTATCTATCTGCAAACAATTACACCCGAAAAATTGAAGAAACAGCAGTCATAAATTAAAACTTCAGCACTTTCGCCAAAAAATAATGTCTTCACTAAAAAGGAACAAAAAAAGATGATACCACAAGAAGATTGTCTGTCCGTAAATTTTATTAACAGAAAGGCACAAACCTCTATCAAAATTGCAAGGTCGACAACAAGACTCGTAACATATCCGAGGACAAGGCCTATGACACTTCTGGCTACAGAAGACGATCCAATGTCCACATCAATCTGTATATTACAGAAAAATAGCACAAGAGTGTGATTTACCAGAAAATATGAAAATGACAGAAAAGTTACCGGAAGACTGAAGCTCAATTCTACAACCAACTAGCATATTATTGCATTCACTTTCAACAGTAATAAATGGGAATGTTCAACAACTAGAAAATTTCAAACTAAAATTTCAGAATAAACGTTAAACTCCATAAGCTAGAGCCAAAAGTTCTGGTCACGGGATTTGGAATGTACACAGCATACCTAAAATTAAGCTTTAGATATTCTTTATTTATATTAAGACGCTATTTTGTTTCCAATTTGAATGATTGCATTCAGGGAGCAGCTAGGATACAAAAATCATCTGATCTACAACAAAAACCAAAACTCGTCCTCCCCCAGATGTCCTACCGGAAGTTTGGTCATATAAAGCGAGAGCTACGAATAGTTTGAGTGACAATTTCACCCAGTAGTATGTTCCAATTTATCAGCAAGACTTGTAAAGACAAAAAAATCCCAAGTACAATTTACAAGAGAGAAATTAAGATAAGGCTATTTGGCATGATGCATGAGATAACTCTACTTGAATTTAATATGGTTTGGTTTTCATCACTACACTATATTTTTGTAAGCAAGAATTAAAGATGAGAAAATGTTACGATGAGTGGCTAGAAAGTAGCCATTGATGTGAATCTGTTCACTTGTCTTCTTAATTTAATGGGAGTGGTTTTCTAAGATGGAAACTGGGATAGGGTAAGGAAATGACAGGTGTATGCAGTTTGCATAAACCTCATACAATGTAATGTAAGTATAAAAGTGTACAAGAACTTCATCAACAAACACGAACAAATAATTACCATACCAAAATGCAATATTCTGAAACAATATTTAATACAAGAGTCAATAGAACAGGTAAAAATACCAGTGATATAGTATAAATAGTAATAACGCAGAGATTTTATGTAAAATAGTTTCTCAATTACTTTCGAGAATCAGCATAAACAAGCTTGACTTCTTAACTTGAGATTGTAAGGCCCAGAACTACTTCAAGATATAAGCTTAAGTCAAATGGGAAAAAATACCAAGGTATCATTACCTCCAAAAAATTATCTTGTCTAAAGTATTTACAGGTTACGGCTTTTCCCAAGAGGCAAGCTTTGGTTCCTACAGCTCTCTTGACCATCCAATATCCCTGTGCCAATTGAAAACTATTAGCTGACAAATGCTATCTATCAAGGATCAAACATAGCACATATAAAAATTCATCAAGGATCACAAACCTCAACTATACTAGGAATAAGCTTGAATCTTGAGTCCCGAAATGCATCACTACCACCAACAAACTTAGCTAACAAAGAATTTTTATTTATCGGTCTGTCAGCTGCATAATACAGAACCAGACTGTAGTTTGGTTTGGCAGGAACCTGAGTTTGATTACAAACAAAAGGAAAGTCTTTCAATGAGAAGTAGATCTGTGGCATAAAAAAAATCTCCAATGCACTTTATCTATATAAACTACAGACGAAGTTTCTCTTGAGCCATTGATAGATCTATGATTGTGGATTTCAGAGACAGAAGCACATGTCACAGACTATTCATGATTTCAATCAATTAACTTTCCAGCTTTTAGCATCACATTTATGCTTACTAAGTTAAAAAAAGAAAGGCAGTAAAACCTTCCAATTTACTTGTCGGTCAAAGTTGGCAGCCCTGACACTACTAGTAGTAAAGCTACTCAATTAATTGTTCATTCAATGTCAAAAACAATAATATGCCAGCAGTAGACTTTTCAAACTAGGTATAACCAGAAAGAGAAAGACAGTTGAGACAAACTGAAGAATCACTAGGTCAATAATGTTAAAGAGTAGGAAAGGATCAAACACAATTTATCCTTCTTAATTTCCTTTGAAACTCTTTTATTAAAATCCAAAAATAAAAAAAGTTGCAACATGACCACTTCCATTAAAGCTCAGGGAGCTTGAAACTTGGTAAACAATTACCCCTCAGCACTAAAATAGTTGTTACTGTAAAATGAAGAGTAGTATATCAGGCTTCTAATGTGTGAATTATTAGAAGAGCAGTTATCCAACTGTCTCTTGGGCAGTTAGTTGTTAGAGAAAAGGAGTTAAGTCAGTTAGACAAACTGAGATTAGGTTAAGTCAGTTACACAACTAACTACAGGCTGTTAATATAGGCAGTTACATATCTCTCACTATGATGACAGTACTGATCCTACAAATACCTTAGTTTAACCTATGATAATTTCAACCATTAAGATAGCTATCATGAGGCAAATGTAGAAGATCCACATTTCTTAGTGGAATCGACATGCCAAAAAGAGACATACCAAAGAAAACTGTGAACAGGGTTCTTTCAAAGGAGAGACATACAACTTGAGGTGAAACTGCCCAACAAGGGCAGATCTGTAACTGCCACCTCAGGCCGACTCCAACAAAGCAAGCGGCGGCAAGAACTGTGGTCAAACAAGCCGTTACGTGCCAGAAATGGGTGGCATGTGAAACCCGCGAGAAAAAAATGGTGCTCGTTTTGGTGCGCAGCTGCTTTGACGGTGGCATGACTCCGGGAGCTATCAAATCAGAGGACGAAGAATCTCTTGGTGTGGTCGCCAGTCAAATTCAATGCTCTAAAAGCAGCAGTGGTTACGACAGTGACAGTGATGGTGGTCATGAAACAAACTTGGTGCACTCAAGACAACCCAGATAAACAAAGGAAATAGGTGCATTTCATCAACCCTAAAAAATGGAAACTACAGCTAAGACCATAAGGGAAAAAATACAAAAGCAAAGCTCCCAACATCGGGAGATCTGACACAACATAAAAAGGATAAAGCAGAGAAAAAGATCTTATTGACATTGAATAAGTAAAACAGTACATAAGCCTCTTTACATAAGGAACTCTATCTCTAAAGCAATGATTACCAAAGATCCCTAATAGCTTACAACACCACACTTGTAATGATTACAAAACCTTCTAATAAATTAACAATGTTTTCTCCTAACTCAAGAACTGTGAATCTGATAGACTTCTTTTGTCAAGAAGTCGATCACACGTAGCAACACACACACCAACGCTAGAAAGAACGGAAAGAATGTATATTATTGATGAAAGAATGTACAATGTACACTCTCAACCTCCTAGGAAGTCCTCTCCCTCCACCGGAACAGATGTCCAGTCTATATCTAACAGTATACAAAAGGAATCAATCCCCGCTCTGTACAACCCATTCCCCTATTTATACAACTCCTCTTTCCCTCCTTATTACTAACTACTGACAGAACTGCCTTTCCCTCCTACTCATTTATTCTTTATTCTTTCATATACTCTAAGTATTCTATCAGAATCCTTTTCTAGTGACTTTTGTGGTGCTGATTATGGTGGTCGTGGTGATCCTAGTGGAGGTTGTAGTGGTTACTATTCCAGCATTCAATGTCAGATGTGCCTTAAGTTTGGACATGTTGCATCTTACCATTTCAACGAATCATTGAATAATCAAGGACTTAAAAATGGTTTATAACTATTCACTCTTAAAATTGGGGTTTGGCATAACTCAACTACAAAAACTAGCTCATATGATGAGGGTTGTCTAGCATTTATAGACACTATTCAGTCATATCACAAGTAAGTTCGATATCTCCAACACATCTCTCCTTACACTAAGCACTAAACATTTATGGTGGTCCAATCAAATCTTCGTAATAGGCAACTCAATAGATCCAAAAGGAATTGTTAGGATAAGCATTTATATCACCTTGTAATTTGAATTCAAATCTAATTAAACTTCAAAAGTAAACTAATAAGGCGAAGGTTTCCTTCTATTTATACATAGTTTAGTTATATCACTATTCATTGCGGGATCTGTTAACATTCACACATTTAATAACCTTAATTTTTCCCAATTTGTATGTGTTGATAGCAAAAGCAATAACATCCATACCTGGAGATTAATGACAAGGATAAATGGAAGCTTTTTCCCGGCTTCTGACTGAAATTCAGAAGGAAAAGATATTAGACAATACAATGACATGAAATTGACAATTTCCATATTAAATATATTTTTAGGGAACAAACATGTAATCTTATATATATATATATACATTGCAAAACCTTGTACATTAACAAAAAAATATTAAGAAATTTTCAACTTTTTTTTAAATAACATGTTCAATGAAAACTGACCCTCTTTCCCCAACCTTACTTTACAATAATCAATATGAATATTAAAAGATAGAATGTTAAAAATTTGCATTACCTGAACCAAACTTTTAGGGTGAAGGGAAATTCTATCTACAGATTTATCAACTGTTAACCAATCGACTCCTACAAGCTTGAGAAGAGGATCTCCTCCAACTACCTGCAAGACAAATTCTGTGTTCATGACATTTTGACCGACCCATAAAATCTGATATGAGATCAATCACACTATATGGAAAAGTATATTTTAGAAGGAATCGGTTAACTGATTATAATTTTATTAGGAGTCACTAGATTTTAGGGTAAAGATGTGGATAAAAAAGAAAAGGCTTGTGAATTGTGACTTTAGAGTGGGGGAGTAAGACCTTTTGTCTGGTTGAGGAACACTGTTACAGGAGTAAGGCTCTCATGACATGCAACAATAAGTGGATTGGGTGTCGTTTCTTTTCATTACAGAAAAAATAAAGTAACAAGTACTTTATAATTATGTAAAAGTAGATTGAGATCTTTGCTGAAAACAGCAGTTCTAGAATTTAGAAATATTGACTTCCAAAATTTACAAAAAAATAAGAATAAAGTCACAGTTCAAACCCCCAACATGCCCCAGTTTCAGGAACAGAAATAATTGTTAATTCGAAGGACACTAAAGTGCCTGCACACTACTACTGCACAATATCTAATCATCCAAGTTAAAGAAAAGATTTGGTGTACTTTTACTCTGTAATTGAATGACTCAAATAGTTTACTAACCTTAGAACTATCTTTAAGATAGTTCTTTCCTCTAATCATAAATCCTTTTCCAGTAGGAGAAGCCCAACAGTTTGTGTCATTGTCATCCTTTCCTTTCCATAAAGAACAATGCAAGTCACTTGGAATTGTGATAGGAGTTACATGAGGATCCAATTCTTCGCTGAGATCAGGAGCTGCATCCAATAATCAAATATATTATATTATAATTCCAAATGAAATTAAGTCATATGTAACTATAACCAGTTACTCACAAGAGAGAAGGCTTTATTCATTTTAACCTTACCCTTTTCTTTTACTCTTGTAGACTAGATATATAGACTGAGTACATGTATTATCGCGAGTTAAAACTCCTAAAGCTTATGCCAACATGTGAAAGCACGTGAATAATTTTATATCAAACAAATTGACATGAATGTTGAAGAAGCAACTTAATTGGCCTAAAAGGAGTATTTAGTGCAACAATGGAATATATTATTTTCTTGTAGTGGTGACTCAGACATTCCAGAAGGAGTTTGTTACATTTTTAGAATATATGGGGTGTGGGAATATTTCTGTTAGAGGGTCTTGGCACGTAGTGCTTATATGCTTCTAATTAGAGAGGTTTGAATGAATGAATGAATGGAAAACATTGAATTGTGCCTCATCAACCTTGTCCTCAAGGTTGTAGTCATGGAACTGTTATTTGTTGTAACGTTCCTCTTCCTCCAATTTAGTCTGGAGGCTTGGGTGGTGGCAAATCTTCTTCCAGTGTCTTCCATTCTACCAGGATTCTATTAACTTCCAGCATTCTGCTCACCTCTTTTCCAAAATCATAAGCCAGGAAAAAATAATCTTCGATGTCTTTTGTTTGCCATGTACCAACCCAATCATAAATTAAACCCAAAATAGAGGTTGAAGTGAATGATTTATCTCTTTCCATGTAGTACGGAAACATCTCTGCTTTTAAATCATCTGGAACTTGTACCTGTTTCCCTCCCTTCTTAGGAGCATCTAATGCCTCGTAGTATATATCGATCAACTTAAGTATATTTTCTTTCAGATTTTCCTTCCCCTTCTCATTCTCTTTCTTGCAGTAATTTTTTAATGTCAAAAGACGAGCCATCCAGCTGTCAGCTGCCACACCCATTGCATTACTTGGTTGGAAACGAATTTTGAGGAATAGTCTAAAAAGTTCATCCTCAAATTCCTTGGTTGAAAATGTACTAGGATTTTTAACACCGGAGTCCAATTGGACAGATTGGCAAGGGCCAGAATTTTCCATCCAAGAGTCACTCTTTCTGAAATACTGTCAAATTTGAGGATGTTTGGGAACCCAGTATAAATCTCCATCAAAATCACCTCCAGCAATTTCATCTGCCATTGAGCGAGTCCCAACACACGGGAAAAAAATTGCATACTTGCTATGTCCAACAAAAGATTCTAACTTATCCCCATATGTGGTATGCATTATGTGAATGTCGCCAACATGTAAACCTGGATTTCTGTAGACCAACACATCCCCGGTAATTTGGTCACTCTCACGTATTATACAATCTTGATCCTTCTCTAGCATCCAGTGGTATCTACAGTCCCCATTAAATAGAAACAATCAGGCATATATAGCTTCCCTCCTCTAAGCTGCTTGAGTTCCTCCCTTGCAAGTATAGACAGATGATACTGCAACAATGGCTCATCCAGAAGAATTCCACATAAAATCATTTCTGCCGCAATGTATTCATCCATGGTGCCATTATTAATGGATGCTCTGAGTGCGACACGCTCATTGGAGAAAACCTGATTTGCATCTTCCAAATTAGTCTCTAGTAGAGAGTTGAAGAATTCATTTGGCACTCCTCCATAGCTCAAAAGTGTAATCAGATTTTTAGATAAACAAGTTCTATTTGACTTGATGCTTGTGTTCACTACCTCCAAAGAATTTATGCTTTGCATATTCAGACTAATGTCTTTCTCAACTTCAATCATTGAATGCCTAACTTGTATTGTTCTAGGAAGAAGCTTTATGTTAACCAAAAGAGTGCCCTAAATTGTGCAATCCATGTGAAAGAGACGGCACTGAATCAGCAAAGGTGGTTGATGTGTGCTCAGCTTCAACTCCGTTTCTCCCATTCCCTTACCCACATGCTCCAGATCCAAGAGATTGTCAATTTCCTCATCTTCTTCGTCTTCATGCCCTCCGTCGGCGTTGAGAGATCCCTCCTGTCGCACCTCTGCCATCTTCTTGCAAACGGTGCCCCGATTTAGTTCGCCAAACCTACGCGTCAGAGCGTCGGGGAACATCTTCCAAGTCGGATGCCTGGTTTTCTCCCGCCAGAAGCGGAACCAATAACGCGCCAAACCTCCCTCCATGCATCTATAGACGATCTTCATCTTCTCCTTCTCCGTCATGCTCTGGAGATCGAAATATGTCTCTACCTGTGCGATCCAGCCCATGGGATCCACACCTTCAAATGTAGGTAGTTCAACGCGCTTCCTCCAACTGCGTCGAACTTCTCCTTGTCATCTTCCGACTCTTCCTCTGATTTTTCCGACGGTCGTCGTTTGCGTCCAACATTGACGGAATCGCGTCTTCCTTCAGAGCTCCTATCTCGGTTCCTGGAGCGTCGTCCGAAAGTTTGTCGGAACTCGAGAGTCATTGCTCGCATCTCTGCCGTCAATTCCTCCATTGTCGACTCTATCGCCACTATTCGTCCCTCTGTTCTTCCTTCTAGTGCGTTTAATTTTCCCTCCATCTTCTTCGCTATCGTTCCTCCTCGCTAGCTCTTCTTTCCTCCGAAAGAGATCCGGCAGTCGGACCAATCTATTAGGTTACTTTATGCGAGTAACCTAAATACTCTTGCTTCAACCATTGAATAACAAAAAAAAGAAAGTATGTATGTATTATTGATTCTATAAGGTATAGAAAATTACAAGTGTAATCTCCCCCAAGGAAGCCTATCTTCCTCCACTGGCAAATATGCCCAGTCTATTATCGAAAGAAAGTGTAATCTCCCCCAGGAAGACTATTTATAGTGTCGCCTTCCCAAGCCCTAACTTTTCTGCTAACCCAAATTGCTTCTACTAAATACCGTTCGGTCTACCCTTCCATCTTCCCTCCTGGCTACCGTTCGGCCCTTAACTCCCTCTTCCCTTGAAACCACCGTTCGGCTTTTAACTTCCCCCTGCCTTATTGTGATACCGTTCGGTATACTTTTCCTCTATTACACCATTCGGCCTAGCTTCCCCCTAACCTTACTGTTCAGACCGTTCGGCCTCGCTTCCCCCTTTCTTTTTGTTCGGCCTCACTTCCCCTTTGCCTTACCGTTCGGCTTATCCTCTGATGCACCGTTCGGCCTCACTTCCAACGCGCCTTACCGTTCGGTATCATGTTACTTCCCTCTTTTATTCCTAACACAATTTCAATTAAATGTTTATTTTTTTCTCTTATAGCATTTTGTTGAGGTGTATGAGGATCGATGGGTTGGAAGTTGCACAACAAGACATGCTAGATCAAGTGGTCGTTGGCAAAAAGGTAGTGGCAGACAGTGGTGACGGCAGCAAATCACAACATTCATTGTATCTCTAAGACGAACCAAACTAGGTCTTCGTAAAAAAATAAATAAAATGACCATGGAGAGATGGCAACAAGGATGATAGTGGGCGATAGTGGACAATTGCAAAACAAGCAAAAACACAATTGACTCGCTTGGATACCAACTTAAGACCAAAAGGATGATGAAAAAGGCTTAAGAGATTGATTATACCTTAGCTGATCCATGTTATTTATAGAAGAAAATTACATCAGGAATCCCAAAGCGTACAAGGAAAAGGCTATATTTGGGTAATTAATGCTAATAAGCAAAAAACAGCCTTTTAGGACAAACTTCTTAACCTGTCTAAACAAGTTACATAATCAAGATAACTTATTCTAGAAAAAAGTAATGACAAAAGGTGTGCTGACATAGCCTTTCACTTGCTTGAGTTTGGTCCATGTATTTTTCAAATTTGTGATATTGATCATTGTATTAGCATAACATTTAACATTTAAAAAATTAAAACAAAATGTTTATTCTCAGAGTTTAACCCATGACCGAGAGTGAAAACAAGGAATAAAATCAATACAACACCTAGTGCATTTGATACAAGTATGACAACTACTACATGTAGAGTTTTATTAGAGGGAAAATACCAACAAGCCTTGCATTGTTGTCTTGTTTATTAAAATATTTCTACCAATAACAAACTATTTAAATTACCTATAAATGTTTTTTACTTATTATTTGCAAAAAAAAATAAATCAAGGGTTGGTTGATTCTCCTCTTTTATTGGTCCATTGGGCCTTACATGTCGAAGCTATGGGGTTATCCTACTCATGGAAATGGCTATCTACAAGAGATGGACTATATGAACTATGGATTGGATGTGACTGCTGATCATTCAAGCTTTTCATAATAGTAATTTGATTCCAAGGCAAATTAGATAGATAGTTTAATTGTATGGAGAACAATATACATATGCTTCTACATTTTACTCATATCTGTATGGGGAGGACAACCAGTGTGTTGATAAGCTTGCTGATTATGGTACTTTATCTCGGGGTTTCATTTGGTGGGATAATATTCTTGGATTTCTAAATCTAGAGAATTTTAGAGATAGGTTTTCTCTACCTTGCTTAGGTTTTGGTTTGGTCCCCAAGCTTTTTTTGTATTGCTTTTCTTTTTCTTCAATGATAGTCTAGGGTGCTGCAAATATTGATGTTATTTGTGGTGCCAAGATAGTTGGGATGACAAACAACAAAGTGATGCTACCTTTTTTATTTCGATAAATTGAAAAAATATTTTTTTTTTAAAGTTAATGGGTGCTGATAGATTTTTCTCAACCCGTCAAAAGGGGAAAATTTTGCACTCCAAGAGGGTGTACTCCTTCCATTAAAAAACTGACATGGCTGGCATGTTTTTACTATTTTTAAGTTGTTTGAGATAAAAAGAGAAATGTGTTGAGTTAAGAATAATTACCGCCATAGGAGTGAGTACTGTAGGAATACATAAAATTTAATCTACTAAAGGTATTTTTGAGTACATTCTCAGTGTTTTGAGGAGTGATCAAAGTTCATGTTGTATAAGGAAATGTTCATTGGAATGATTGGATAGTCTAAATAACTAGAGCATTGTACGTAGAGAATTTTATTATAGTTTCTCTTCCTTTTCCCCTACCAAATAACAAATAACAAGGTAAAACGTACCAGCAGTTCGCTTTAAAGCTAATGTTGTGATTGCCCATGAAATATTCTTTAGCTTGACTCTTGGCTCCTGATAATTTGGAAAATGTCATTAAACAATAGAACTTAACAAAACTCAAATGACACATATTTCTACTGTAGACTACTTTTATAGCTGATAGGTGTAGAATCAGGAAAACCTGCGGAACAAGTTTTTGATCATCATCACTTTCTTCATCTGATGTTGACGAATCGGCAGTAATTGCATCATAAAACTCATCCTGCATTTCATCCTCACATTCAGCACTAGAAATAGAAGCATCAGAGATTTTGGAATGAACAACTGTGGTGGCATTTTCATGGTGGAGTGCAGGATTGGCAGCAATGTATTCCTTCAGACCTGACCCATTGTTTAGAAACATATATATTAAATGCCTCCAGAATGGTATTCATGGGCAAAATGCATGAGAGAAAAAAGGCAGACCAACATTGAATCGTGAGAAACTTCCTTTTTCTTGTTTTGAAATAGAATATATTACTTTATAAAAGCAACGGTTACTTTTGTAAAGATAGGTATTGGGTTTAGAGCAAATAATAATGCTAATTCCATAGTTTGTTGTTTCTACGATGTTTGAAGGAGGAAAACTTGTTATAGCCGGAAACTTTGCTGTTCAGCACAGTACAAGAATAATTAGTTGAAATTAAGCGTTATGTCAGTATTCAAACTCATGAAGCCAACAGTATCTTCCTGTTAGTTAATGATTTAGTTTACAATCATGTGATAATTAATAAATTTGTGGAGCTCAATCTAATCTTAATAGCTTTGTCACATGACAAATAATTTATGGACTCCAGCCTGAATGGTTTCAAGGGTCATAGGTTCTGTGTTGAACAGTACACTTGCATGCTGAAATTTAGATAAAATTGAGCTTTCACTTTCTTCCCCTCTGGTGTGATTCCAAATTCTTAAGGTCTTACCAAAATGGGATCAGATCTCAACTACTCAGATTCATTCCTAAACCAAGAAGTTAATATCCCAACCCGGTATTCTCTTCTCGCTGAATCTCATCATACACTATCAAAAAGAAAGTTTTTCCTCCGTCCCTCTCATGCTTTTCCTTTTCCTGATTCTTCCAAATACCCCCAATCAAAAGAAAGAAATAAAGACGGAAACTGGTCATTTATGTCAGAATAATGTCTTCGGTATTATGTTACAATTAACAGGCCAGCTTTTCTCACTGCTCGAGAAAGAATTCAGAACTACATCAAAAGAAGCCTATTTATTAAACTACGAAGACGAAGAGTTTAGATAACCAAATTTTGAAAATCTCAACTCAAGTGTCAATCATTCTAGAAATTCAGAGAAATATATAAGATAAAAACAATGGTGCAAATACTTAACCTGCCACTTGGAACAATAATGCATGTGGAATGCTCCTCTGAAATTTTGAGTTCTGGTTATTCTTCCATCGACACCAAGACGAAGAGTTTATCTCCAAAGTGTGGGTCACTAAACATCTTGGGCTATTTGATGCCCCAGATGTGCTCAAATTTCTAATCTCCCATGAAGTTGCTGCAGCCAAAATGCAACCCATAAGGTGATAAAACAAGTCAATGCTGAAAAATACGTCAGTGGTCATATTTTCTTTCTTTTAATCAGTCCCTAGAGTCTAAAGTTAAAGTAAGAGAAATGATTTCCATCATATAGAAATCAATACACCCTCCACAAATGTGTGAAATTAATGTGGATCCCACTAAATACCACCAAGCACCACTTATCAATTCCAAGGATTTAATGCAAAAGGTTATATCTTACGATTAACTTTTGCACGTCGATATCCGTGTATTGGGGGCTTCTTCTTGTGTATAGCTGGACATTGCAAGATAGCTGCAAGAATTAAATATATAAGATATTTCAGCATATATTTGTCAGAGTATGTTTAAAAAATACAACATGGTGATCATCTAAATCAAGGTCAGAGAAACTGCCATAACAGTACCAAAATTATTAATTAAAAAATATATGTTATGTAAAAAAGATATGGATACAACGCCCAAAATAAAAGAAATTTCCAGTGGATTAGTAATATGTATACGCTTTGTATTCAGCAATTAAATGAAATGCACAATACTACTGTTACAAAAGGTCCAAGCAAGCAATCACTACAATCATATTCTTACTATATGTTCCATCTTGTCCACGAAACCATTGTCTAGAGAAGACAAAATCCTGCTTTGAGTGCCACCTGAGTTAAAAGTTAATTCAGTGAACATTATAAAAAGTAAATAATGATTAAGTGAGAATAATTATAATAAAACTTGCTTTTCTATTCATTGATGAAAAACAAAAATTATAAGGCCATTGGGGAGAAGAGAGAGATGTCATGAAACTGTAGATAATTGGCAACTAAAATTTCGTCACTAACAACTATATAATGGACTGACACACACCCAAATAAGTAAGCTCGTCCTATAGAATAATTTAGCAGAATGAAAACCTAAGACAATAGGAAACCAAATTAGTCAGGCTCACAAATCTTTACCGTTGAAAAAATCAACACAAATGATAAATTTCTATCATTGAAAAATTCACACAAATTAGATAGCACATGTATATGAAGAATTTAGCAGAAGGAAAACCAAAGTCAACAGGGAAATCATTTTAGCTAAGCAAAGAAATCTTCACCATTGAAAAAAGTCCACAAAAATGAGAAATCTCTGTTACTGAAAAAATTCACACAATAATGAAATTTACAGCACATATATTACAGCAATCCAATCTCTACAATGCTATAACTTTTCAAATTTGAAAATATTAACATCAATAGATTACCGAGATAGATACTTAGAATCATATGTCCCATAAACAACATCGTAGTGTCCATCATAAGAATCTACAAGTTCCAAGTCGCATATCAATGTATCCCACCTGCAAAAGTAATCATACAAGAGAATAATTTCCTTAATATGTCATCAAGACACTTAAGCACCTTCTATAGGAAACTTACTCATATCTTTTCTGTTGGTCAGTGTTCAAAATAACTTCAAAAACAGTATCTGCAGTTGCATCAACCACACCAACAGACTTTGCAAGGACAGTCTTACCATTCTACAAAGCACCAAAAATGGCAAATCAGAAATCAGACTTATTTACCTGCCCTGTCATAGGGAACCAAATCACCAATCTCAGATGTTGTAAATATAACATAAAATAGGAACGAAGCTACACAAGGAGCATATGATAACCTTTTACATATTAACAAAACTAGTGAATCAGTCAACGAGATGATTCATTAGCATAAAAAGAAAAAGCTCTGGGATATAAAGATGTATAAGGTATTTATTGAGAGAACTTTCTTATTAATGATAGCCATTTAGGTTATCATATAAAGGACAGCATTGCACATAAAGGTGTCTTTTAAACTTTTATCAATAGAACAAAAATATAAAACCAACCTTCTGAAAATATAATGGCATTACTCATACAGATCCGAGCAGATACTAATATACCACTACCCAGAACCTCTCAATGTAAGACACAAATTCATAATAGGAAGAACACAGGCAAGCTATTCCAAAAGCAAAGAAAATGGAGTCTCAAAATAAATAAATAACACTTTTTGCCATAAGCAATATCCATATATTCCTTTTATTTATTTATGAGGTCTATTTGATTTTGTAAAATGAGTTAATAAAGTTGTTCCTCATAACTAGAAATCAATGTTGAACCTATAAGCAACGGATGCAGGTAGACACACACCCATGCACTAATTGTATTAAACAAGGCTAGTATACAGTAGCTTCAATTTATCCCAAGCCTTTTTTGCTGTGCTGCTAGCTCTGAATTGTTGATATTTTCAGTTAGTCATTAGTTTCTATTAGAGATTGTCAAGTATCTCATAACACAACAGTAACAAATAGTAATTGATTCTGTTTTATCAGTTACCCTTTCTTTCCTATATATATATATATATATATGTGTGTGTGTGTGTGTGTGTGTGTATGCTTTCCTTTGCATAGGTTAAGTGAGTATTCTTTGTATTGACAATAATTAGATATATAGTTTTCTTTCTATCTTCTATCTCTCTCGATCCTCTCTATCTTACATGGTAATAAGAGTTGAAACCATGGCCTCTGAAAATTCTTCTTTTGCCCACAACTCTAACACCTCCCCTGTTACTTCCTCCTACCACCCTCACACTTTCAACATACCGATCTCTCTCAAGCTTACAACTGAAAATTCTTCAGCTGACAACAGAAGTGCTTGCCACAATCAAAGGACTGCAACTTTTCAAGTTCTTGGAAGGTCAAGAAACTCCACCAAAATACCTCAATCACGATGACACCCTTCACAACATTATTAATCCCACATATCTCCAATATGAGCAACAAGATCAACTCTTGATTATTTGGCTTCTTACATCTATGGACACATTTGTTCTCACCACTGCTTCTCAAATCTAGAATAAGCTGCATGTTTATCACGCATCCTAATCAAGAGCGAAAGATAAAATCCTGAAAGATTCAACTTTGTACACCTAAAAATGAGAGAACTGATGCCACCTATCTTCTTGATATCAAGAAGATTGTTGATACCCTGGCTGTCATCGAATCTCCTCTAACCACAGAAGACCACATTGAAGCCATTCTTTATGGCCTCTCAGAAGACTATGAAAGCTTTGTCACTTCCATCCTCACATGCACTGATCCTTATACCATTGAAGAAATAGAGGCTTTACTTTTGCCCCAAGAAGAACGTTTGGAGAAATACAAAATTGTTAACTACCTGTCATCAACATAACAGTTATTTCTGGTCCTAATAACTCCTATAGAAACAAAAGTTCTCAATACTTCCAGAGGAATAACAGATCCACCAACCACAATAATTCTTCTTTCAAGAATCAACAATCAACAACACAAAGAACTTTACAAGAAACTCTTGGCAACAGCAAAAACCAGTGTCAAATTTTGGGAATGCCTTCTACTCTAAGTGATCCTTTGTGGTGTCCGAATAGTGGTGCCACACATCACATAACACCTGACTCAAATAATATTACGACCAAGAATTCCTACACTGGAAATGAAAAGATCAAACTACGTAATGGAATGGGTATGCCTATCTCTCACATTGGCTCTACTGTTTTTCACAGCCCCCACACATAAATAGTTATTTTTTAGAAAATCTTTTGCATTTTCCTCATAATTCCAAGAATTTAATTAGTATTTCTAAATTTGCCTAAGATAATTATGTATATTTTGAATTTCACTCTAATATCTGTCTAGTTAAAACTCAGGAAACAAACAAGATCATCCTTAAAGGCTTCCTTAAAGACAGCTTATACGTTTTTTACCCCTTTCGCTCTTCTCCCATTGTCAATGTTAATCATACTTATGTAAATTTTGTAGTTTCTTTTTAAAGCATAACAATATTCATGCTCAACAATATTCATGCTCAACAATACAGCTTTTTCTGCTGTTTCCTGTGATATGTGTTCCAGCCAAAATGCATCAAATTCCTTTTTCTAAATCTGATAGTCATATAATACTCCTT
The DNA here is from genome assembly GCF_016808095.1 of Vigna angularis. Classification (NCBI taxonomy): domain Eukaryota; kingdom Viridiplantae; phylum Streptophyta; class Magnoliopsida; order Fabales; family Fabaceae; genus Vigna; species Vigna angularis. The sequence goes on along the minus strand of NC_068970.1, from coordinate 11,544,753 downwards.
TAGAATTGGTTTACATTGACATATGGGGAACTGCTCCTATGCCTACCTCTAATGGTGCCAAATATCACATAACCTTTTTAGATGCTTATTCTAAATTTACTTGGATTTATCTTCTTCATTCCAAATCTCAAGTTTCTGCTATTTTCAATCTCTTTAAAACATTTGCAGAAAATCAAACAAATCACCAATTAAAGGTCATTCAAACTGATAATGCTAAGGAGTTTTAATATAACAGTATCACTCTATCTTATAGTCTCAATTATATGTGTATGTGTATCATTCACTCTTTTTCTTTCTCAGCTAAACTCCATCAAGTGACTTATGCTGCTAAGCTTTAAAGGAAAATATCAACAAATAAACAAGTGTTGGATGATAAATTACTCACGGATGAGACAAGTGTTATACTATTACAACTCATGTTAGACTAACAGAGTGAATGGAAAGCTAACTAATTTTCAAGAAATAAATTAATAGTCAATATTGCCCAAGTCCTCCCCTGCCCAAAGAAGTGAATTGTATAAGGATAGATTCAGAAACCTTGTGATCAGAAACATCCTCAAAAATTCTAATACCTGAAATCACAAACAAAAGAAACATCTAAATATATAAGGATAAATTTAAATATAACTTTTTCTAATGAAAATAATGTAAACAAGTATTACAAGTGGAAAAAGCTAGTAAAAGCATATTTGTTTGTATCAAGAGTTTGACAATCAAATCATTCAAAGAAAAACAAGGTTATTGGTTACTGAGCATGAGCTTATTGGTTATTAGGCTACTGGAGAAAAACAAGACAGAATTGCAATAGACTACAAAATAATGCAAAACAGAAGAAAATTACCAGCCAAAGTAAAAACGCATTTCCATTGATGTGCTTCAACTGCATCGCCTCCATCCCCTTCAAACCCATCTGTTCTGGACAACTTTGATGATTGTCGTAACAATTTTTCCGGGCCTTTCAAAAAGAACGCAAGAGTAAATTAGCTAGTAATATAAAGAGAGAAGCATACAAGATATAGAATGCTAATGTAGCAACTCCTCCATAATTATCGAATTTAGAAAAGAAACATGGAATTCCTTGCAAAACTAATATATCACTGATTTAGAATCATACTTACTGCCACCCCCACAATATTCAATGTAAATTGCTAATGTCAAATTTTACTCCTTTTGAAATAGGAATAAAATAGAGGGTTTTATGTCACCGGGATTAACTAAATCCGTGATTTATTTCTTCTTTATTAATTCCTCTATAGTTTCTCTACAATATTTACTTGAACAAAAATTTCTACTCAAAAGTTTCTTTTTATTTTAAAATGGTTTACAGAATATTTGTCATTTTCTTATGCTCTTCAAGCCGCTATTCAGTTAGAAAAAGTGAATTTGAGGTAGGATCTCTCTAATCTATCTTCTCAGATTTCAGCTCCATGGTCCTTTATTGGTGATTTTAACATTGTGCCAGGGAGTCATGAGTATAGAGGTAAAAGTTATCCTTCTCCTTTGGCTTGCAGGGAGTTCCAGGACTACTTTGATCAGAATTCTCTAATTAACTTGTCTTCATCTGGCAGTCAGTTTACTTGGACCAATGGCCACTTTGGGAATTCTAGAACTGATAAGAGGCTGGATACAGATGTTTGTAATACTGATTGAATAAATTTCTGATCTACAGCTCATGAAGAAAGTAAATCACAAATTTAAATAGATGTCCTGTTGTACTCCTCAAGAAACATAACAGGTAGAATATGTCATCCAATAAAATCAATTAAGCATGTTAATTGCTCAAAAGTATTCCACGATGAATATCATGATTGGGTTCTTTTTGTACCTTGGCCAATTCTTATAAGCTTCCTCAAACCATGGGCATATCGCCTCACTCTAGGTCGATGTCCTTCAAGATTGATCCTTCCATAACATAAAGAGCAATTATATTAAATTTGTGTAAAATTATCTAATAGAAGAAGAGTGTCTAAGACAGAACATAACACCTAACTATGCTCACATAAACTGTGCAGGTCTTTCATTAATCGTAACTCTCATATATATATATATATATATATATATATATATATATATATATATATATATATATATATATATATATATATATATATATATATATATATATATATATATATAACACAAACACTAATAGTTAACTCTAAGCAGTATTTCTTGAAAGTATTTAGAAGTAAACTATTTTCTTAAATTTTATTATAAAAATAATGAAAATAAAAGAAGAACACATGTGATTTCAAGAACCAAAAGCATTGAATCCCCTGCCATTGTGTATGATACAACACTATTAGTCAGTGTGGCCAACAAGACAATTAAAATAATGTTATTCTTTGAGACTTGAATGCGCAAATGCATTTCAAAAGAGGGAGCATACTCGTTCTCCATGTTTAGTTTGTCTCTGGCACTAATTCCTTTTGACAACTCAAGCTCGGCCTACAAAGTGCATATATCCAATAAATTAAAATTGTTCATAAATTATGCAAAATGTCATATAGTTTTATGACATCCCAATTCTTTCAGATAGCAAACAACTACTTCCGCCTTCTTTACATTAAAGGGAAACATTTCGAAATTTAAAAAAAAAAACCCTTCATATCCAAGCCCCCTGCCCCAGAAATAAATTTGAATCTCAATCAGACTTGGGTTTTAATAATACTTACTCAAAACAATAACAAAGGCAATGCTCAAGTTATAAACACAAACCTCGCGTTATTGTTTCATACCTGTTGCTTAGCCTGATCAAATGCTTCCATCCATCCCCTGGCCTCCCCAGCTGTAGCGCAAGCAATCTTGAAGAAAATAAACACGCAAAAGAAACTTATATTATACTACAAAAGGACAGAAAAAAGTATAACACCATGCCATGAGGGAGCTCATTAGATTTTAAATTGATAAGCTCTGCAATACAGACATAAATTTGCATTCCAGTGCAATTGTTGAATCAAGAAACTCTTACAAAGTGGACTTAAATTTAACTTAATCCTATAAAATCGATTTATAAAGTAGAATTTTCAACGAATTGTAAAATGGATTTTGCAACTACTTATATACTATAATTTAATCCTATCTCTATAAGATGTTATATACTATAATTTAATCCTATCTCTATAAGATGTGGGATCTCTAATACGCCTCACATTAACATCTTCCATGTGAGACTAAATATTTATTAGTGACCTCCCTATCACTAGGTGGATCCTTGTGGGTTTCTTGCAATTATTGCTTGTTCAGGTATTAATAAATTCCTACTCTAACACGATACCTGAAAAGTGTAACTAGAGGAAAGAAATTTACATCAATCTTGGTTAGAAAAAATGAAAAAAGAATTACACACATTGCGCTACCGCTTAGAAAGGTGTGTTCTGTTTTACTGTTTTTCTTTTCAAAAAAGAAAAACTTGAAAGCAACAAAAATTATATTTTCTTATAGAAACAAATGATATGCAGCTTTTACAATCTACAGAAGATGGAAGTTTGTCCTTCTGTTTTATACTTAGCAGAGTATTATAATAAGTTACAAGATCAATCATGAATTCTTCTAAGCTGTTGTGCATGTTAAAAAACTTGTATCGCATGCAGACCGATGTAGTTATCAATCACTACCAATCATCACCAATTATTTGAATAAGCAATTCAAAAACATAACTTACATCTCCTTTTTTGGTCTCATCTAATCGATTGTAAAACCGTAAAACATAAAGATCCTGGGGAAGAAAACAAAAAGCATTTAGCTCCCATCAAATTTAGAACGTAACAGGACATGCATGTACACAAAATCTTGAGATTTTTATCCGTCAAATGGAGAATATTCCATTAAAACTAATGCATAATCAGTTTAATTTCATAACTACAAGTAGTATTTTACCCCATTGTTGACCTTTCGACGACCTAGCTCCTCCACCATTAGCGTGGGTCCAACAACTCCCCGCCTAATTGGTTTCTGCAACGAGGAAACTTTTATCATTAACAAATTTATTGTTGAAGAAACAGAGATAAAAGTTCCTCATCAGAAAGAGAGAGAGAGAAAGAGATAAAAGCCAAGGTGAAAGATGATTGAAACGGCGTTATTATCCAGATTTAAAAAAAATAGTAAATAAAATTATTAAAAAATTATTGAAACAAACTAGTATGTACGCTCAATGAAATATGACTATTAATGTACCAAAACAAATATTTTCTTTTATACACAAAAATGCAAGGAATGGCAACGACCCTGCTTAGCCCTTTAGTATTTCATCTTGCCAGTTGAGTCTTCCTTCTCTCTATAACAGAGCCTTCTTAAAATTGTCATTTATCTGTTTTACTTGTAAATTTGAAGAGTAGTTGTTCAAATCATGATTTCGGTTTAGGCTATATCTAGATTAGTGGTAGACATTGGAATGAAATAGATCAGAGATTGCTTTCCATGGTTTGAGAAAATGAAAATGGACTACAACTTTTTAATAGTATCTTTATTTTAAACATATATTTTTAAAAAAACTGATGATTAGGTGAAAATTTGAAAGATAAAACAGTCATTTTATAATCTAAAAAAATTTGAGAACGAAAATAGTGGAACGTCTTCCGCATCCACTCCATCCCTCTCCATTCCACAGATATAAGATAGAGCAATGCTACAAAATCCCTCCAGCACAAACGAAACTAAAATCGAACAAATTCGACATGAAATTATCTCTGGTGGTAATCAGCTAAACACAGCATCATTAGCCTACGATCCTTTACTATCAAGTTTTAGGAAACCGAACGTAGCATAGCGCAATCCACAATCGCATATCACGGCGGTAAATACAATATGTATTTCAATCAACATTCGTACTTAATTAATATCACCATTCCACCATCGAAACTATAATTAATCCATCAAACTATAAAACTCTTGGTTCTTCATCCTAAAACGATTCTCAATTTCAAATCAGCAGCAGCAACATTAATCGTATCAAGCTTCAATAAACTGATTCCAATTTCCATTATACTCTAAAGCAAAAAGAGTGCAATTATACTACTTCGTTTTGATCGAAACAGTAAAAGAAGGTTTGAAGAAAAGGAGAGGAATCATACGATGCCAGGGTTCTCGTGAGGATCACGCTTGTACATGGCAACATACTTTCCCCTGATGAAGAGGAAACGGAGATGACAATACTCGTGGCCAATGGAATTGACTCCCAAGTGATAAACCCAACCAGAGTACTCAAATATCCCTCCTCCTCCGCTGTCATCGCTCCGCTCCGAACCTCCGCTCCCGGACTTGTTCAGCTCCGAACCTGTTGCTACAGCGTCCATTTCACGCTGCCGCTGCTGCTGCTGCTGCTGCACCACACACGTGATCTCCCTCGGTATCTCGGATTCTTCTCACTTGTTTCGTTATCGTTATTACGTGCCTTAATGTCTCCAGTTAAGAGATTAATCACACAGTTGGTTTTCGTTGTGACACGCGCCCAATGTTGGGTAGGCTGGTGGAGCCCAGTTTACGTTGGGGATGGTGAGGTACGAGCTGGTATAAGTTGAGCTGACCGTCAAAGTTTTGTCATTATGCCACGCCAGGCCAAACGCGCTTAACCACGCGCCATTGCCAGTTGGAGGATGCCTCTTGCCACTCCCAATCTGCCACCTGTAAGTTTTCGCTTTTTAGATTTTTCTAACTTTTTTTTTATTGGTTAAGGGCGTAGTTGTCTGTTACTACTTTATTACGTCTGAGTGATTTCAAAAAGTAAAATAAATATACCTATCATAAACTTATTCATTAAGGAATGCTTACTTTGCCAAGGATGGTTTTCAAAAAATACATCCCGACCAAGTATGGAGTTAAAGTTAGGTTGTTTAGTTCAGAAAATTATTCTAAAAATAGTCAAACTTATTATTTTTTATCTAACTCTTTTTTCCTTTCCAAACAGAGAATTGAATTGTATTTTATACTCTTAAATTAATTATAAAATCATTAAGGTTTTAAAATTACACAAATTCTTCTTGTTTTTATAGCCTTATACTGATCCCTTTAATTGTAAAAAAATTACCAACACTTAATATATATATATATATATATATATATATATATATATATATATATATATATATTTATATAGATGACACATAGATCTGTATTATAATAAGCATTTATACTTAACACCTCATGCTAACATATAAATTCACCTATCATCAAAAGTCTACATCTTCAACTGTTTTCATTCCAAGCATGTGCTTCGTTATAGAAATAAATAATCGTTTTCAATTCACTATGCATCATAGTATGACAATATCTGAGTATAAAAAGTGGTTAAATACAACAATTCAATTAAATATAATTAATTGCAAGATTTTAAATTATTTAAAAAAAATATTATTTGAACAATTTAAAACACCGTATTCATCCCACAAATAGTTATACTAGTTTAGTTATGGTTAAGTTCCTTCAACAAATTAAACACGTGTATAAATTCTCTGAGTCATTACTTGTTCAATGACTCTTTAACCACTTTACGATTAAAACTCTCTAATTATTCACTTAATTAATTTTAGCTTAATAATGAATGATGATCCTTGTTAACTAAACCTCTTAAATTTTATTTTAAATTTTCAAATAATGAAAACAAAGTGTTCATCTAATTTTGTAAAGAACAAATATTCATAACTTACATAAAAAAATCATAAAATATACCAAAACTTATAACTCTAGAGAAATTCAAATACTTAACTTAATATTCAAATTCAACTATCTAAAAAAGTATATCCAAACTCAATTTAGCATTCACTTCAAACTCTAAAATCAAAAATACAAAACTAATCATTTTAAATTTACAAACAAATTTCAATAGAGTTATCACTTCTTATAATTAACTCAACGATCATTTCCAATTCACTAACAAAATGAAAAAAAAAAACATATAATTTCTTTTACCAAAAAAATCGTTCAAACTACAATAAACACCACCACTTATTAAAAAATTTAAAAATTTTAGATCTAAACTACACAGTTAAGCACTACCAAATTTCAATACAAGACTTTGAAATATTCATTTACTCAACTAACCAAACCAAGACAGATAGCAAACACGAGCAAGAAAAGAAAATAAATCTTTAAAATAAAATAATTTACTCTGATTTAGAAACTAATGAGATAAAAAAAATCACCATTCAATTAGCATAAGGTATAGTTCAATCATAAAAAGAAAAAGAGTTAAAGAGAGGGAGAAAAAGATGTTGGAAAGGTAGAACTGATCTTAAAATAAAGAGTTAAAGTTAAGAAGAAGAAAAAAGGTGTTGGAAGAAAGAAGAAAAAAGTAAGAGAGGAGAAAAAAATAATTGTGTGTACTAAAGAGTAAAAAGATAAGAAAGGTATTGGAGGAAAGAAGAAAAAACAAGAGAAGGAGAAAAGGAAATCCCTGAACTAAAGAAAGAGAAAGCACACAATTTTACGCTTATGAATTTAAAAATAATTAAATTTTTTATATGATTCTAAAAAATTAGTATAATAGATTCTCAATAATATTGAAATTTTCATAAATGTTTAGCTATAACTATTTACTATTATTTAAGAAAGTATTTATAAATTGGGAGAAACATAGATGTTGTATTAATATTTTAAAATTTTTAAAAAATATAATAAATCAAAGAAAATAGTACACTTTTATTATTGACATGAGTATTTATTTATATTAAATATGAAGAAAAAAGTAAAGAGTTGTGTCAAATCTCATTAAAACGCATCCAAAATTTATTTGAGCGGACGCTAGGTGTCAAGTAAAAGAAATTTAGAAATCAGAAAGTGGAAGACAGGTGTGAGCAGCTGAGTGGTCGTTCGTCCTTGACGGTTGTAGTAAAACTTAATTTTTCAAAACTCACGCCACTCTCTGCATGCAACCAAGAATCCTCCAATTCTGAAACTCCATTTTCTCCTCCTTCTCTCTAAATTTCTTCATCTTCTCTATAAAGAAACACTCACTTTCTCTTCTCTGATCACCACTCAGGCACCGCTGAAGCACTCTCGGCGTCAAGAGCTTCCGTTTAAACCGATTGGTTTATGATTCTGAGCTGTTGAGTCTCTTTTTCTCTAGTACGTTCGGTTACGTCTTGCATGCAACTCTTTGGTTCTGGTCTTTTGAGTGGGTGGTAGTAGTCTGAGTGTTTCTGGTTTTCTCTGTAGTTCAGTATTCCTAACAACGTGATCGTCGAACGTTAGTTCTGTGGTAGAGGGAAGTTTTATTCTGCTTCGTTTGAGCGTTCGTCTGCGTGTCGAGGTAAGGGAAGCTTATATAATTTGATTTATATTATTGTTTGAATGTTGGTATGTTTGCATGATATGTTGTTTGGATTATTGGTTGAATATCAAATATGTACGTGCTACTTGTTTGGAAGTATGGATGGATGACTGATGCATATTGTAAATTGAGCTGAGATAGAATTGATATTCAATATGTGATAGTATGGTCGAACGTCCTAAGTAAGCATTCGGTTCTTCTTGGGAGTACCTGGTCTAACCTAAGTCTCATGTTTTGGGGAGGGAAGCTGAGAGTTTTTCCTGTAATACTATATAGGAGTTGTTAAACCTTGACCGAGAGTAGTATTAACCATTCATTTCCGTTGAGCGTCCATCAATATTAGGTTTCCTCATACGGAGAATTTCTTTAATAACGATAGTGTTAGAATAATAGATAGGTATATACGAGTGTTCGGTTTAATTGTAATTCTTCTTCAGACTTCCTAAATAGTTTAGTCAAATGGGTTATATACTACTTAAAGTCTTAGGCATTGTTGTTCTTTTCATTCAGAATAAGTGGTGGATCAATTGTATAGATTTATATTCATTCGTTTTAGGTAAGTTTATTAGCGATCAGTCTTGGACCAAGAGTTCAGTCTCAGTAGAGCTCGTTCCTGATAATCACTTGGTCTTGGACCAACGCTCGTTCAATAGTATTGTTTTCTGCAGGGCTCGGTCTTAAACCAAGCACTGGGTCTCATTTTCTGAAATATATCATTCAATCCGTTATTCCATCATTTCTCATTAGTATTGGTATTTAGTGTAAACCGTGTTAGTCTTTAAAAGGTGTTTGGCCTAGAGTCTTAGTACTCGACCTAGGATTTGTGGCGTCCGTTCTGAGCTCTTAGTGGTTAAATTATTGAAGTGTTATTCTAGTGAACTTATGGGATGATGAGAGAGCGATCGTAGTTCAGTTGAATGTATTGATGACCAAGTATGAGATAAATTGAAATGTGTTGTGAATGAAATAGTGTGATTATGAACGAGTATTCCAGGGAGGAATATCTCTGAAAGTGGTTATTGATGTGGTAAAGTATGAATGTGGGCAAAGCTTAGCTGGCGTTCATCCTGATATTCCATGATTACTCATTCTCATGTAGAGAAGAGTAAGTCATGTGTGGGAATGGTAGGAGGTCCTAGTCCTTATGGTTAATTTGGATGGAACGGACTAACCTTGGGTGGCAGCTGTTGAGGGTATCCCAGTTACTACATCACCCAGGTGCATGAACGTCGTAGCTACACAAGATTCATACAGTCCGGACAGTCAGAGTCAAGTGGTTGTTATTTGCATGCATGGATGTATGATTTATGATGTGGTCTTTGTTGGTTTTGTTATGAATGTTGTATGTGGTGATTGAATAAATTTAATTACATAAGCTTACCCTTTGTTTCTTCATTTTTGTCTGTGACGTTCGTCCTGTCGTTGTCCTGTTGCAATGATCATCCATGTGGATGTGAGCAGAGGTGGAAGAGCTGCTGGAAGAGGTGTTGGGAAACGTGAAGGAAGTGAAGCCGAACCTTAGGGACAATCGGTCTGTTATTTGTTTTATATTTTGTAAGACCGCTCGACGTGTTTCCTTTTGTAGAACGTTCGGTCTAGTAACAATTAGAATAGTGTTTTGAATTCTATAATGTTATGTAAGGTCGTTCGGATGTCATCTTTATTAACAGAATACGACATGTTAGATTAATTTCTTTAATTTTTTTGAAAGATATTATGTTATTGTGAATTTAAAAATAATTAGAAATTCTATATAATTGTACAAAATGTTTTAATATAGTTTAGTATAAATAATTTGAAACTTGCAGTGTAATTATAATTATTCAAGACAATATTTTTGAATCTGAAAAATTTTGGGTGTTGTAGAAATATTTTAAAGTTTAAAAAAATGTAGTAAAACAAAGAGAACAGTGATGTTAAATATTTATTATATTAAATATGAATAAGTTAAAGAGTTGATTTGGGATTCAATGAAGAAATCAGAAAAATAAATGAATAAAAATTTAAAACTGCTGTTAAAAATTTAAATTTAAGTAATTCTAACGGTATGAAGTTAATGGTCATAACAAGGTCACATCCCAAAATGTCACTTCTGAAGCGCTTTTAAATTCCATGTGCAGCTTCTGACTTTTCTTGGCTTGTGGTGCAGAAATTCCTCACCACAAAATCCATTCCAAGAGAGAGATTGTTAGAAAAAATAGACTAAAGTTTAAGCAATGACTATTATCACCATGATTGACTATTCTTTGAAATTATTTATCATTTCGAACATTTTTTTATTATATGGATATAGATACAAATAATATATGAGATATAAGAGTATGGATATATTTATCTTGTTTTGTTTTCTTTTTTTATATTTAATTTAATATTTATTTTTTAAATTAAATATATATATATATATATATATTAAATTTCAATATTATGTGCAATATATTGTTCTTTTTATTTATTCAAATAGAGTTTATTTTTATTTTTATTTTTTTTAGTTATGATTTCTGTTTTATAATTGTTTTAAATTGCTATATTTCAGTTATATGTATTTAATTATAATTTATTTTAGATTTCTAATATTCCTTTGTTTGCATGCACATGTGTAATTCGCGTTATGTTCATACTTAGATTATAGTAATGAATGCAGTAATTAAATTTTTTCCTTGAATTATGAAAAAAAAACTAAATAAATTGATTAATTAATTTATTCTAACTTATATACTAGTTTGCTTAGTAATAAAGATTTTATATTGTTATGATTGTTCATGTAAAGTCTAAATAAGAATTTTACTTATACGAATTAATCAATGCATTGTTTGATTGGTTTGAACAAATTTAATAAATTAATTAATGAATTATTTAATTAACTTAAAATCTATTTGAAAAATTGAGTGACCGTTTGATAGTTAATGAATAATTCAATTATAGAACAGTTGGATAATCAATCAATGTGTCTTTTATATTTGCTTTTGTTTTATTTTAATTTTTTTATTATTTTAAACCTTATATTGTATATATATTTAACCCCTTTTATAGATTTTTATAAGTATTATTTTAAGTGATGTTATTGTACTAGATTCCTTATAATATGACTTGTGTTAGTCTAACACTTTCTACTTTTATTCACTATGTCTATATTACAGAAGTGACATTTTTTTATGGCATTAATGATACATTATTAATTATAATATAATTACTTAATGATATTATAATGAATCTTATTTAATATTGTCTAATAGGTTAAAGTTTAAAAAACAAAAAAAAATATATTTAAATTTGAATTATTATTAATTTAATATTTTTCTCTTTACGAAATTTTGTTGAAGTTACATAAAATTTCAAGAAGAAAAAGAAAAAAAAATTAAATATTTTAAAATTTGAATATTTATTTTCCTTTTATAATTTTAAAAAATATTTTTAACTTTATCATCTTTGTTTCACTTTGCAAAATTAATAGATGTTTTAATTGTCATAATTTTTTCAGTTTTATTAAATTCTTATTTAGTATTCTGATTTGAAATTTATATCATTATAATTTTTCTATAAATATATGACATAAAAAAATAAAATATTTTATATTGATATTCAATATTTAATAATATTATGTTATCTTTGTTGTAATTTTTATTTTTTTATACAAATTATTAATTAGTATTAAAACAGTAAAAAAAAACATGTATAAACACATGAACATATATGTCCGTTGTCTGGTGAAGAAGGAGAAGAAAGAATAAAAAAATTATACTCAATGAAAATGAAAATGAATATATATATATATATATATATATATATATATATATGTATATATATATATATATATATTGAAATTTTAAAGGTGAAATAAATAATGAAATTTGTTCTAGTCCTCCAATTATCACTCCTAACAAACCGTGAAAGAAAAAGAAAATAAAAATTAAATTAATGGATTCGATATATCAATACTACCTAATATTTAATAGATGAAAATCAAAATTAAAAAAAAATCTAATTAAAACACCCTAAAAAAACTATTATAGAATATTTGACATAATATCTTATTAACACACTACATACATATATTAACAATAAAAATTCATAGGTTGTAAATATGATATATAGTATACATATGTACATAGTTACAAACATTTGTTTAAGAAAAAACACTTATAATATTATATTAATCCAATCGAATAAATGTTAGTTATTCAGTATGAATACATTTAGATTGATTCAAACCAACTTAAATCTTGCATGACCAAAATTGAATTAAAATTAAATTTATTTCAACTTAATATAAATTTTGTTGACTTAATTTAATTTAGTTTGTCATTATAAATCTAACTCAACTTAAAATGAATCTTTTAAATTCAGAATTAGTTAAGTTATGTTTGACATAGGCTTAAGTTTACTCGATCCAATGTGTACTCTGGTGACTCAAAGATCTTAGTTTGACCTGATCCAATTGAAGTTAGATCGAGATCCACACAACCCAACATGGATAACTTTAATTTGGCTTAACTTGGTTTGTATCTCAACTTGACTTGAGTTTTGTCAACTCAATTTAACATAAATATTCTTAACCTAATATAATGTGAATTACCTCCATTTGACTTGACGTGAGCTTAATTCAACTTGACATCACCTAAGAACCATGTAACTCATCCTAAATAGTTATAGTCTAACCATTCTTATAAGCTTATGACTCATTATAACTCAAGTTAGTCTAAACTTAATTAAAACAGATTTAGTATAATTTGTCTTAAACTTGACTTAATTCGAGATTAGGTTTAGCCTAACATAACTTAACCTTTGGATTTGACTTGGTTCAACCTAACATAAGTTTAACCCAATTTAATTTGACTTTGACATAATTATATATAATTTAATTTGTGCTTGACTTGACTTAAACTCAATAATATTCAAACATTATTTGAATCAACTTAATCCTACCTTGTTGGAACTCATTTTAACTTAACTAAATATTTTATAACTTGACTCATCTTAATTTTTAATTTCAAAACTCAAAAAGTTAGTTTATATCTAATGTGAATCTAATTATACATAAAATCCAATTTGAATTTAATATAAACCCATTAAAATGAACTTTAAAAAAATTAAAGGCTTAATAGTCTCTTTTGTCCTTAGTTGTGTTCGATTTTGTCAATTTGGTCATTGGTTTTAAAAAGGTGTCTACTTGGTCCTGACTTAGAAAATTGTGTCAACTTTGTCAATTCCGTTAAAAAGAAACAAACGGAGTTAATAGTCTGGCAGTTTCTTTTCAATTTTTTTTTGTAATCTTTAGGCCACCTATTCCCTTCTGCCACGTCAGTGCAGAAACCCTAATTCCTCCACTGTCAACCAAACCTTATCCGCCACCACCACCTTGCCGCGCCACAACAGTGAAGTTCAAACCCTATCAAACTGTGTCGCCACCACCCACACCATCAATGTCGCAAAGAATCTGCAACCACCACATCGTCTTTCACCATCAATGTCGCAACCACCCACACCATGAAATCCATCCACCACCATGAACCATGTCGCGTCGTCACCACTATGTCGGAAATCACACAACCAGGTTCGAACCTACCCTCCATCATCAATCTCGCGCAACCCAAATCACCAACAACAACATCATCTTCTTCCTCACGATTAAGACCCAGAAAAACCCAGAAAAATTCCCAATTTTCGAACTCCCAATTTGCGTAGAACAGAAATGAAGGCTTACCATGTGGCAGCCCTTCCCCACCCAAAAATTGGGTTTCAACCTTCCCATCTGCGGTGGCTACTGGTAATGTGATGGTGTTTGGCGAATTGGAGGTCTTTTCATTTTTGCAGGTGGTGAATTCAAGTAGATGGAGGTGCGAAGATGCAAACTCAGATCTCGTAGGATAAGGCTTTTTTTTTCTGATTTTGTGGTTTGTAGGTTTGGGCTTGGAAAAGGTGATGGAGGTGTGGTGGTTGAGGTTCTCACGTTGAGTGGCACGATTCTTACGGCGACGACGGCCTGAAGTGGGCTTTGCAGCGCGGTAGCGATGGTGATGGCACGAGGCAATGGCGGTGGTGAGGTCGCACTTGGGTTCGCGATCCTGCAGGGAGATGTTTGCTCTGCAACAGCGACGACATGACGATTTAGGGTTTTGCTTGGTGTGGTGATTTCTGATATGCTGGTTTGATGATGGTAAAAATCGATGGCATTTGATAGAGGTGCGAGATGGTGATCGCGACAACTTGCGTGAGCTCGTGTGGATGGTTTGCTAAGAATAGGATATCCATCTACAAAGTATAATTTTTGTTGGAGTTTAAGTTTTGATTGCCAAATTCTTATCTAAAACTCCTTTGTGTTGAATTATCAATCAGAATTAATATATTAATAAGATAATTTAAGTTTTTTGTTTAGATTCAGTTAGTCTTTTCAGTCTCTCATGTTAAATGTAAAAGCATGGAGAGATATGAGTTGAATATCTCCAATCAAAGAAAATGAGAACATGGTCATTGTTCAAAGTTCAGTTGCGCCACCTAACAATTGAGCAACTACCATATTTTCCATTGCATGAATGTCAATGTCATTATTTAATAGGATGACCTACTCTTGACTTATTAAAATAATCCATTAAGATTACATTAGTATTTTATTATCACCTTATTAATTTTATTAAAAACAAATGTGTGTGGACCTCATTTATATAACAAAATAAATACAATATATATTTTTTAAAATATACTAAATAATTTTTCTAATAAACTTATTTTATTTACATTTTATCAAATATGACACTTTACCGTTTACACATTATTAATAATTTTTTTATTATAAAAAATATAAAATATTAATACGAAAAAATGTATCATTACTCTGTCCAAAATTAATACGTATTTTCTTATAAGCTGAACAAAATAATAACAAAAGACACAAGCAATATCTCATCCTCACTTCTAACTACATTATCTTTCATATTATCAATAAAATATATCTCAATTATTTTTTAATTTTATATTCATCTTTTCATTTTAATATTGTCATAAATATACATCTGGTGTGCAATTTTCATTTTTCATGTTACATTTATCTACACATTTTTTTTAGTATTTATGTACAAGAACAATAAGATCTTTATTGATTTAAAAAAATTGTGACTCAAGAAAAAGTTTCAAGTTGTATAATCGGAAAACAATTCGATATCAACCAATTTAAAATTATATGGACAAACTATAGCACAAAGAGAGGAGAGGGATCATTTAGAAATTTTCTTGTGATTTTCTGGTTGTTAATCCTTTTGAAATTGTTTTTTGGTACTTCCATAATTTTTCCGTTTTATAGGTAAAATAAAAAAAATGGGTTTTCAAAATTCTTATTTTATCTAAAAAATATTGTCGAAATGTGTTTCCAGACTACACATTATAATTTTAGAAAAAGTATATTCTAAAGCCTATTATAAAACTTATAATTTAAAATTAAGTTTTAATATTTTTATTCTTGAGCATTTATGATTGATGAATATTTCTTAAAAAGTGGTCACTGCCATGTTTCTCTCTATCTTGTTCAGCTGCTGTCCTTTGCTTCATTAGACTCGCCATGTCCAAAAACACTTCAGATGTGTTTGTATCTGGAAAAGGAAAAAGTCTGAAAAAAAAGAAACAAGGATTATTATTATTTTTTTGTAGAAAAACTATTTATATATAATTACTGAAAAACATGAAAAATGAAACTTTCAACTTTCTTGACAAATAATAAAAGTTCTGTACAGAAAATCATGTTAAATGATATCATAAATATTAATTATAAAATTAATTATTTTAAAAATAGAATCAATTATGTTTATATTTGCCTTTTATACAAAATATGATTAATTATGATGTTAATATTTTATTAATAATTCTATATTTCTTTATTATATATAATAAAAACAATATTACTAAAATAAAAATAACTGTATTAACAATAAATAAATATATTCAATTTTTCCTTAGTTTAATTATTCTTCTCTAAATAATTTTATTTAATTTTTTTTCTTGTTTATTAATGCTTTCCCAGAAGCTAAGCTTAAAAGTAAAAAGTTTTAATTTTAGAAAGAAACTTTTGGGATAGATTTATTCAGATGTAACACAATTCCAAAATAATAAATCTCATCCGAAATAGTACAAATTAATTTAGAAACGGATATTCTTTAATACATTTATCTAGGATGAGTCTAAAATGGATAGTCCAAAATTTTTAAATAAATTAATATAAAAATACAATAATTTTGAAAGTCATATTTTACTCTTACAGTGTAATGGGGAGACTCAGAAAACAATTATGGAATTGCTTCTTGCACCCCACATTTAACCCTCCAACCTGTTCTTGTGTTTTACGTTGGTGGAGACAGTGTGGTGTTCCGCAACACTTCCTTAGGCACCCAATCATACTATTGCAGAGGAAGTGGGAGTGCGGTGAAGTTAAGGAGATAGTCTGTTGGGGGTCCATGAAAATGAGCAGGTGCATAAAATGTATATCACAGAAGAAATTTTCGTATCTATGAGTGTAAGTAAGAACAAAATATGGGATGCAAAAAAGAAATCCCCGTGATTTGATAGTTGGAAAGATATGAAACCATGTATATGATAAATTGTTACCACCACCATCTTACAAATTTTTCATTTTATATGGTCACGAATTAGGGAAATAGATGGGATGATTTTTTTTTTTTCAGATTGTCAAGCTTCTGATTGCTTATGTTAATTTAATCAAAGATAGGAACGAAAATTTGCAAGAAAATGAGAGAAGAATTGGCTTACATTCATCTTTAACAGTTTTTCAGATCTAGAAATAACTACATCTGTATGAACACACAACTATCAGCGTCGAGTAAAGTTCTGCTTGGAATTTTGGAGACAACAATAGCATCATCATCATGATCAGAGTAATAAGACTACTCAGCTAAAAGGTATATTTCCAATGTAGCAATTACCCTTCAGACAGCGCAAGTTAACAAATGAACAACATATAAACAATGAACTGTAAATTCTTAAAACAATACAGTGAATTAGTCACTGTAAATAAATCGCAAAAAATATGCAACATGAAATTGACCGAGAGAAGTGATTTTAGCCTAATAAAATATAGTCAACTGTGGTGCACAAGGAAATAGAAAACTTCATTTGATTCAACACTTCAATTCTCGAATAACTTGGTTTAGAAGATTATTTGAACATTTACATAGGTTGTGGGCTAAGTTTTTTAAAGCCGTCCTAACCCCCTAATTAGCTTCATTAACTGAGTTGTGCGGGTTGAAGACTTTCAAGTCTCCCTATGTTAAGTGGGGAACAATGGAACTTCAATTATAATTTGTGACATGTAATTGTGCAGAAGCTCAAAATCAAACTGACAATTCTACCTTAAGACACCTACAAATGAAAGTAAACAAATTTTCTCTACACGGACAAAATGGGGGAAAACAATCCAAGGGTTTTCGGCACTGTGTTCAAACATTTTGTTAGGTTTTCCTCGAGATCTAACAACAAAAACAACAGAAAAAAGTAAAGTAATTTCCCCTTCACCCTTCAGGTTACTAAATTGAAAATGCGTGTTTGTGAAATAAAATCAACATATAAAACAGATCTTACTGTAATCCCAAAAAGACATCACCCCAGTTAGACTCACTAAACTCCCCATGAAATCAAAACATGTAATATAACATTTAATCAGAGACAGAGCACTTCACCCCGAGTTTCCTTGACGCCACTTCACAGCACTGATCTGCACCGAAACCATCAAATCAAGTAAAAAACGGGCACAAATGTTTTCAATCAAATGTCCAATTCCACTAGCCACAAGAGAAAAAGACACACTAATACTAGGAACTTCGTTTCATTACTAACATAAGTTTCACAGCTACTGTATCAGTATCATAATAAGAGCATCACACAAACACCCCCTAAAAACACAAACAAACACAGAACAAACATCAAACTTGCTTCTATCAAACGAAACCCCCATTAACTACATATTCAGGATTCCCATATATGAGACCAACATTCTCATTTCTTCTACCCAACCCCTTTTACCTTTAACAGAGTTAAAACTAACGGCGACACTACCTAACTAACTAACCCCTTTCAGAAACTGTAGCACAAATATCCTTCCTACCACCTTCACGCGTTGCTTTCTCCGCTTCTTCTTCAGGTGCCCGAACCCTGCGGCTATCCTCTTGAAAAAATAAAGGAAGCGCATCAGAGACCATACGGGCACTCATCATACACCAACAACTAATCATTCCAAAGTAGAAGACAAATATTAAGCAAACACCGAAATCATCGAACTAATCATTCCAAATCGAGTCGCAGCAACCGCCGCAAATCACTGGTGGCCGCGCCGTTACGTCCTAAAAATCCCGGCACCGGAACGGAACTCGGATGCGGCGACGAAACGAACGCCGATCCCGCGTACACGCCGTTGTTCGGATCCGAAACCCTAATCTGCTTCTTCACGGTTAAAGGATCGGGCCCCAATCGGACCGTGGAGCCCAGTAACAAATCCAGGCCCATCTCCCTCTTCGATCTAACCTCGGTATGATTGTTCAGCAGGCTCAAATTCTCGCCCCGCTTCAGGATCTTAACTTGTCCCATGACGAGGTTCGCCGAGGACGGAGAATCCTCCGTCGATCGGTCGGAGGATCGATGGCGATCTCGATCAATGACCGGACTCCGCTTCCGGCGGCGTATTTGATTGGCGGAGGAGGCGAAGGCATGTTTGTTATTAGGGTTAGAGTTTCTTCGCGACGCTACGCGTGACGTAGCTATGGCGAAGGCTTCATTACGGAGAAAGCGACCTTGGAGGCAATCGTGGGAACGGAGGATAGCTGTTCCCATTTCTAGAGAGAGAAAACGAAACACGTTATAGCGTCAGAGAAAGAAAACGAGAAGTTTTCTTTTTCTTTTTTACAGTTGAAGGTAGAGATAGAAGGGGCAGAAATGGTTATTTATAGAGCTGTAGGGGTTGGGATTTTGAATTATTTTATGAATGGCGTGTGCCGGATTGAACCGCCCTTTACCGGCTGGTTGGGTTACAGGTTACCCAGTGGGGTTTGCGTATGCTTGATCACCCTTCTTTTAGACACGTGTCGGAAATTTTTTGAATGATGGATTGGTAGGCGGTTCAGGTAGGAAACCGCCTTCCAACCTTTCACGTGATCCCACCTTCACGCACATAAATATCTGCAGTGTTTACAGGTGTCAGTTTCTAACTTCTGCTCTAACTTAATTTTTACTTCTTTATTTGTGAAATCATGTCTTAAATAACATTTTTTAAAAAATTTAAAGAGATTATGTGAGACGTGTTTTTTTTTAATCTTTTAACATGATTCTAAAAATATCTGCATAATTTCTTAAGAGGACAATAGTTAACAACATTGATTTTTTTTTTCAGATAGATCACCTTTATATAAAAATTTAGTACAAATTATTTAATCATGTTAACAATTAAATGAAATGACATCTATACCTTTAACAAATTTAATATTCCAAATGAAATGACTAAAAAGTAAATATTCCAACATAAACAAATTTAATAAATTATCTATACCTTTAAAAATAGTTTAATATCCTATGAATTTTAAGATTTGTGATACAACTTATTTAAAACTTACAGAAAGTAAAGATTCTAATATAAATTAATTTTGCTCTCCTCAATTAGTCATCCTTTAACAACACAATCGATGACGTGTTTTTTAACGTCTAAGCAAAAGTTAACGGATGTCTAGATATAATCGGTTACTACTTTTGTATTTCTTTGCATTAAATGTTTTCTCTCCATTATAATAATTATAATTATTATTAACGTAGTTTGATCGATTTAGTTAAAATTGTGATTTCAGTCGTGAAAAAATACCTTCAAATGTTTTTGTTCTTACATACGAGAGGTTGCATAGTACACATTTTATAAAGGAGACGATTCCATTAAAATATGTTAATTTTCAAGCTAATAGTTATTAAATTCTTACTTCAAATATCAGCATAAAAATATTATAAAAAAATTGTTAATACAATCTAATAAGTCTTTTGTCTGTATAGAGAATTTGGGTAATTGTCCCTGTACATCTTATTACGGAATAAAGAAAAATTCCTACAAAAGATAATCTGAAACTTAAATTAATAAGAGTTCATAAAATATAAAAAAGTAAAAGTGAGTATATGAGATCCACTAGAAACTCTATGGAAGGATGCATTCTGTTTATAAGTAGAGGTTGATAAAAAATGTAAAAATGATAACTCATTGACAAATAAAGCTAATTGAAAAAATATGTGATATTTAATTTATTATTTGTGTATATGTATGCTAATTATCAAATTTAATGAGATTTGTGTGATGTTATGCTAATAATTATATTTATTATGGTGTAATATTTTTTTAATAAGCTCATGCTGAACATAATTATCATTACATCAAATTTTTATTAAATGATAAAAAAAGAAAAAAGAAAAAAATGGAGGAACCACAAAAAAAAATTCATTATTTCCATCGTGAAAATCATTCCATACTTTAAACTCCATATACTAAAAAAACAAATTCCTCAACATAATAAAAAAAATTCACTAGTTAATCATCTCACATCTAAAAAAAATAACTTAATATTTAATTTTTGTTTTATTTGGAGATTTGGTATTTACCTTTTTTTTGCCTATCTCCATCAAATTTTAAATTATAAAATCAAATAAAAATTGAATAAAAGTAAAAAAATTATATAAAATATTTCACAATTACAAATAAATAAAATATCATAAGAGCCAAAATGTCAGGGCCATTAAAATCAATAATTAGTGGAAGCCATGTAGGGACAAGGGTTTAAAAATTCAGAAAGTGGAAGACAAGTGTGCAGAGCTGAGTGGCCGATCGGTTTTTTGACGGTAGTATATAAGAAAATTTTTCAAAACTTTGAGTCACTTCTGCATGCATCTTCTCTCTCTCTGAACTTTCTTAAATTCTCATTCTTCTCTCCACAAATTTTCATCTTTTTCTTCTTTTGATCAACAATCAAGCCACGCCTGGTTCTCCTGGTGTCAAGAGCTTTCAATTACGCCGATCAAGTGTTAGTTTGAACTGGTAAGTTCATTCTCTCTTTAGAACGACTGTTTTGTACCACATGCAAGCCAAGTTTTTGGTTGCATGAGTTTATCATCTTCTTCTATGAAATTCTGATAGCAATTATGGTCTTTTATTTGGTATAGCTTCGTAAATCGGGAAACTCTAAGTGTATAAGATTTGGTAGTGGTGAGCCATATACTGCAATCGTGAGCGTTCGACTGAGTTTAGAGGTAAGGGAAGCTTGTAATTTAATTATGATTATCTATTTTGAATGTTGGCATGTTTGTATGATGTTTTGTTTAGTTATTTGGTTGATATGAAGTATCAATGTTGTTGTATGATTGTATGTATGTGAGTGATGGTTTATACATGGTGCGAAATGGGTATGAATAGGGCCTGAGCTTAAATCTGCGGTATTCTATAATTGTCTCAGAAAGTCAATCTTGACTGTTCGGTTTTCTATTGGGTATTCGATTTGGACTGGATTCTCCTTTTGTAGAGAGAATTTCAGTCAATGACTGATCGGTGATCTATTGAGTATAATTGAAATTTAAGAGTTTGATCAATTAATAGTTTTCTATTTTCATTTAATAGTCAGTCTAGTTAGGTTACTCTACAGATAATGTAAGTCTTTGATCCTATAATTATTTTTCCCAGTTCATAAATAAACATTTTCGTATGTTAGTGTTTTTAACCAACTTATACCTGTTGTGTAATATTAGAGTGCTTAAACCAAGCGCTCGGTCTCAGTAATGCTCGGTTTCGAACTAAGCGATTGGTCTTATAATATATTCCGTGATATATCTGCATTAGGTATTAAGAGTGTTCGGCCAAGCTCAATAGTGTTCGACCCTAGATTGTAATGTTCGGTTTAAACTCTTAGGTCTCTGATAAAAGCTTTCATGATTTTCGGTTAGGTCTAATTATATGTATTCTATAATATTCCGTACATTCTTGGAGTTCTGTCTAGTAAAGACCGTTCGGTCATAACTGTTGAGTAGCGAGTAGACGTTCAGTATTACCATAAGTGTTCGGCTTCTGATGAGTCTTACCTAGTATGGACCGTTCGGTCCTGTTCTGTGGATAAGGGAAAGACCACTCGGTCTTACACTAAGTATTCGATTATGTTAACCTAAAAAGTATTCTCTCGTTCGGTCTTGCTTCTAAGATTGATGTTATCTCTTTCAGTTATGTTCTAAGATGAGATCTTGTTTTCTTGGTTCGATTTGACTGTATTGATGATTAAGTATGATGGTATTTAAAGTGTGATATGAATGGAATAATATGGATATGAAGGAGTATTCCAGGGAGGAATATCTCAGGATTGGTTATTGAATGGTAGAGTATGAATGTGGTTATGCTTAACTGGCGTTTATCCTGATATTCTATGATTACTCATTCTCAAGTAGAGAGGAGTAAATCATGTGTGAGAATGGCAGGAGGTCCTAGTCCATAAGGTGAACTTGGGCGAGATATAACGGACTAATCTCGGGTGGCAACTGTTGAGGGCATCCCAGCTATTACATCATCCCGGTGCACAAACGTCGTAGCTATACATAATTCATACAGTCCGGACAGTCAGAATAAAGTGGTCGGTCATTGCATGTTTTACTGTTCGGTTATTGTTGGAAATGTATGATTGGTTGTTGCATGATTGACCTATTGATTTTATTAAATATGAGATTTTGTGTGAATTATATGTTTTATTAGATTAATTAAATTACATAAGCTTACCCTACTTTCTTATCTTGTCATGTTGTCCGTTCGGTTATTCTTCTTGTTGCAATGATCATCCTGTGGATGTGAGTAGAATGGGACGAGTGTTTGCTGTAAGAGGCTTTGGAAGAAGTGAACGTTAAAGCTGAACCATAGGACCGTTCGGTTGTTAGAATTAGTTTTATTTTGTATAACCGTTCGGTGTAAGCATAGTTTTGGAACCGTTCGATTTAGTCTTTCATTTTGTAAAGTTTAAATTCTGGAGTATTGTTGTAAGGATGTTCGGCCATAAGCGTACCCTTTTTTCTTTCAGAATTAAACTGTAATATTGTTAATTGTGAGTATTCTATCATATGATTTTATACTATATTTTTGGAATTTACACAAAACATTTTTTAATTTTATAAAATGAAACAAAGTTAATAAAATTAAAAAATATTTTTAAAAAATTATAAGAAGAAATATTCAAGTTTAAAATATTTTAAATGTCTCTTTAATTCATTTATCTATATTATAATAAAATATTTTCTCATACATAAATAAAGATCATGAAATGACAGAGAGAACAAATATATTAAACTATTACTTAAGCATTGAACACTTAAAACTTAAAGTCAAACCATTTATGCGAAAAAATAAATAATAAACAAAAATATTAAAAGTTAATAAAAAAAATTAAATGCAAGACCTAAAATCAATTTCATTCACCAAAACTAATAGTATACTATTATACTATTTGAATATACACAAAAAAATGTGTGTAATGTAAATAAAGAAAATAATTTAAATTAGATAGAATGATGACCGACTATATATATATATATATATATATATATATATATATATATATATATATATATATATATATATATATATATATATATATTTCCAATTGAATGTTATTCATATTAATACTCATGTTTAATCAAAAAGAGTCGGATAATACCTTATTTGCCATGAAAATTTTAATTAAAAATTTGGACACACATCTTTCAATTTTTTTGGTATCAACCCACTATTTTTCATTTTTGTTTTTGTGTTATTAATGGATTTTCTTTTTGTGTTTTTCAATTTTTGTCTTGAATATGCTTTTTGATTAGTTCCATGTTTTTGTCTTTTATTTTTTTTAATAAATTTTTTATATTAAGTCATATGATTGTTAAACTCTCGAATGTCAATTTTGTTTAAATAGTATATAATTCAAAGTTATATCTGACATAAATTTAACAAAAAAATTACATAAAAATTTACCATTAACCTATATATGAGTTAATTTATAAACACACTATTATACTAATTTGTTTTTTTTTATTGGATTTTTTTAAAATAATCTGAATGTTTACAAATTAAAAAATATTCGTGTTCCTTGTGGCTTCTCCAAAACACTTTCCATTTACAAATAAATTTTGATTGAAATTGTTCAACATCTCTTCTTCTAATGGTTCTAACAGTCACCACTTGATCACACAGGTTCAAATTCGGAAATAATCTTTGTACACAAAAGAATAAGAAGGTTAAGTTAAATAAATCTCCTCTAAGAACGGATTAGAAGTTAGTTTATTTTGCCTCTTTCATACTTTCGACATCATTATTATGTGCTGTCTGTGCTGTAAAAATAACAGGATCAAGGTCCTTTTCAGAAGTATAATTCTCATTTACGTGCAGAGTAATGGGAGTTTTACCTGAATATGATTTTAAAAGTGCTTTCTCTCTAATCAGTTATTGCAGAAAAGGGAAATTGTGGTGGGAAAACAAACATGGGATTATGAGGAACGCATAAAACACTTCTCAAGAGTATCAAAAAAAGAAAATTAATTAACGTGTACTTGATTAAATGCAGACTATTAAAAAGATCAGTAAAATGAAAAGTAATCGTATGAATGAATGAATGAATGAAAATATAATTTTTGCATGATGGTCAAGATGATCCGTATCAGAATTAAATTCCTCAACTGCAAGGCCAAGTACAGTGTATAAACTTCAGAATTCCAATTTATCATACAATGATATTATATCTAACAACGAATAAAGCAAAACTGGGTAAAATTATTGTTATGAAATTTGCTATGTTCCCTAGTAAAACAAACAGAAATAAAGTAACATAAAACTGAACATTTGAGAAGGTCCTTCCTGTTTAAAACTGTTGTTTGGTAGAGCTCATTTTTTTACTGTGAAGAGTCTTCAATCCAACTTGACTGAAGAGAACAAGTAATAGACGAACCAGAACGAGGAAAGGAATCCAACTGTGCCTGTAGCCAACATGATTGCAAGAACCATGAATAAGGAATATCCCAAGTAAAGAGTTGCAGAAACAGGCCCATTGAGATTCTTGAGGTCAAATACAAGGTAGTTTATGGAGTACAAAAAGATGTATATGGCAACAGAACCAGAGGCAAAGAATGATTTCCACCACCATCTCCAGTCCTCCACACACAGGTGCATGTAAGTTAGAACTAGAGATACCTCGGCACACACCACCACAAGAAGAATCAAAACAATTAAGAGAAATCCAAACACATAGTAAACACGACCCATCCAAATACTGGACATGATGAAGAAGAGCTCGATGAACAAGGTACCGAATGGAAGGGTGCCGGCGCCGAGAACCATGAGCCATGATGGGTATTTCTGCTTGGGAATTTCTCGAGGGATTTGATTGGTTCGAACTGGATACTCAGCGTGAGGTGCCCTTGCTCCAAAGAGGCCACCGATAAGAGTAAGGGGAACAGAAATGCAGAACCAGAGCAAAATCAGAATAACAAACAGTGAAAATGGAATGGCTCCTGTGCTGTGGCTTCCCCATAATAGGAAGTTTAAGGTTGTCAGGATAAAAAAGGCAATACCGGGGAAGAAACAAGCAGCCTTCCATGCCACTGAAATCCATCCCTTTTTATCACCATAGCCAATCGTCCTCCATAGCCGAACTGCAACATAACCAGCAGCTACACCAAGTATCATGTAGAAAAACAGCATACCTGTGATGAGTGTTCCGCGAGATGCTGGTGACATGAATCCAAGTGCAGCAAAAAGAATTGTCACAACAGCCATCCCCAGAATCTGAACTCCATCCCCAACCATTATACACAACAAAGCAGAATTTGTTGGTGCGCGGAAAACATCTCCCACAACAAGCTTCCAGCCAGATAACTCCTCGTTCATCTGTGCCTGTGCCTCCTTATCAAGCTCCTCATATCGGGTCAGATCCCTCCTAACAGTCCTCAGGAAGATAACAAGAACAATACCAGCAAGAAAAGTGATCACCATAAGTGAATTCAGGATCGAGAACCAGTGAACTTTGGCACCCTCCATTTTCAAGTAGGCATCCCATCTAGAAGGCCACTTGATATCACTCTCCTCAAAGGTGACCTCATATGTAAATGTAACCGGCTGCCCCTCCCTGATTGGCATGGCCACTGTGGAGGGATCACATTTGATCGGTGAGGGGTATTTGTTATACATTTTCATCCCTTTAACCGAATCAGCATTGTGCAGAATACTACAAGGTATGACCTCAAACCCAACAACCATGTAACCAGGCTTGTCAGATCCCTCCTTACCAATGGTGGGGATCAATTCAGCCGCATCACCGGTCCCCATAACACGTGCCACATTGGTCTCCTCGTACTTATGGACAAGAACATTAAACCTCAGATGGTTGAACAGATAATACACATCCTGAATCTTGATACCAACAGGGTACCCAGTCCACCTCAACAAGTAGTCCTCCTTCTTGGTAAACCTAATGGCAGGCAAATTATCAAGTAACAAATTAACCTGATACATCTCATCAATCCTCTTCTTCAAAATCTTGAACTGATCACCAGAGAGCTTTTCCAGTTGACACAAAAATATCTCAGACTCATTGGTGTACATCTTAAACCTGTAGGGCGAGTTCTCGATTCGATCCCCCACAAGGAGTTCACCCAGATTCTCAGCACTGTCCTTAACACCACCTTCAGGCTTACAGAAAGGTAGACTGTAATAACTGAACGGCATTTCTGTGTCAATTGAAGTGAGAGAATTCACCTTCACCCACAACTCATCCCCAATGCCATACTTGTGAGGGTAACTACCCGGGAGGTAAAACCCATTTCCCGATTGAAACATTAAACACATAAAAACGAATGCCCACATTCTAAATCCACGACAAGACTCCATTTTTGGACGGTTCTTCGTCAGATCTGAAAGATCCATATAGGTAGATGTTAACAACACAAAATGAAAAGTAAAAAAAGGAAAAAAAAAAAAAGAGCTCTAACAAGGCACTCAGTTCTGGGAGAATGCAGATAGCAAGAGATGGCACTTTACAACATGGCAGGACTTAAAAGACGAAATGCAGGTATATATAAAGGAAAAAGCCATTGAAATGCACGTGGATTTCACTCACCAGAGGGCAGAGGGAAGAATATCGGCGTGGAAATTGAGTTTGAGGAATCTACAATTTATGGAAAGAAAGAAAAAAATAACACGCGAAACGGTGAAATGAGGGCGTTGAACCCGGGAACTGCAAATTTATATGCTTCCTTTCCCTTCTTCTCCCTCGCACTGCTTCTCTTTCACTGTTCTCAATCTCATTTTCATTAGAACTCATGCCTTCAATTACTATATTACCCTTTTGTATATTTATTTATATTTTTTTTTCGTACAAATAATAATAAACATCCGTAATTAAAGAATACAAAAGATATATCCTTTATTAAATTACAAATTTTTTGCGTATTAATTACTTGTTCTATTATTGTCATAACGTATGGTTTATTCTAGCGGAATAAAAGCTTGAGTTATATACATTCCAAAAGTCAGAATTAAAAATAGTGTTATTGGTATTATTTATTACGAGGAACACTATTAATATATTACTTTTATAGTTAAGTTATAAATTTATAAGTTCGGTACACTAAATGAAGAATAGGGTTTATTAAATATAATATGTTAGCATTTCTGACGTCCCAGTATTCAGAAATAACCTCATCTCTCATGCACTTAATACAGACAGAAAAAGAATTTTCCAACATTTAAATAATTTAACAGGGTCAACTACCTTATTAAAATATCGATTTAACATCGTAACGAATATATTCTTACCAAAAATAACATGTTTTTTAAAACTATATATATATATTATAAAAGTATATACTTCAGCAGTTAAATAATATTTATTTATTTATCTGTGTAAGTGATCGTATAAATTTTAAACGTGAATTAAGTATTCCTTTTAACCTGATCTATTTTATTATTATTAATAGGAATCTTTAAAAATATAATTTGTTGTTAACAAATACTGTACTTTAAATGTGTTGCACATGTAATTAATTAACAGAAAATAAACACAGAATACCGATTGTAATTTCTATGAGTATCCACTAATATTATTTATGATTATTTACCTAAAAATTTCAACTTAAAAAATGTACTTATTCTCATTCATTGTTTAGTCAACTTAAAAAAAATTCAACTTACATTTGAATTCTTATGTAAGAAATTAAAGTTATTTTTACTCGTATTAATAGCACTGTAACAGTAATAATTATAACAGTTGCAAGTAAATAGATAAAACTGACTGAAAGATTAAAACTAATTATTTTATTAAGAATAACATAATGATACAGAAAAAATAATAGGAAATACAATTTTATACATCTCATGTAATTTGCAGGTTCACTAGTCTTCTAATATATAGGCTATACAGAGTCTCATGTTCCCCAGGTTCAATAATCTGTCCAAAAAACCAAAATTAAGGGAATAGAAAAACAAAAAATAGTTATTATAAATTATTTTTTAATATAAAAAATAAATAAAAAAGACTATGTATATAATTAACTATACACACACATAATTTGTTACTGTAAAAATATACATTAAATAACTTATTAATGAGTAAAATCTTTTCATCAAGAGGCTGGTAATAAGTCAGAGCAAGTATATTAAAAAAACAAACTTATACCAATAGATATCTATTATAACTTGGATACTTAAAAAAGAATAAAAATACATTTAATTAAATTTAATATTAAAGTATAATCTAAACAAAATTATATAATAACATATTAATATAAATAAATTAAGTTTTTCTAAAAATACAAATTCAAATAAGTTACATTATAAAATATAAATTTTAAAAAGAATAGTTTCTCTAAAAATATCTTTAATGTTTTAAATTTAAATAAAACCATTAATTAGTAAAATTAGTTTCTAAATAAATGTTTAATTAATGTTTCTGGTAATAATAACTTTATTTTTTTAAACATGTACAAAAATATTATTATAAACAGGTAATTAAAATATTTGTTACTTAGTTACATCTTGAAAATTATGTTTGTTATGTTTGCATTAGGTAATATTTTGTACTTTTTTCTCATGTTTTTATCTAGTTCTTGAAATACATTCCAATTCGTTTAACCTTTGAAATATTTATGTGAAATCTTTTATTTTTCGATAATTAGATTTTTCTTTCAAAACCTGATTATTTTACTTAGTATAGTAGGACATATATGATGATGCATATTCAGAATTATCTATACTTCAACTTTCTGTAGTTGAAACTCACTGCTATACAACATTCTGTAGTATCTATACTTCAACCTTCTTTGTGTTTGTATATAATTGTACTGTGTGTTGCCTTAAACCTTATGATTCTGCCTTGTAATTTAGATTTAATATGGGATGACCATTTTTCCCCAGTCCTCCTCCCTCCATGTACCCCATTTTAGCCATTATTTTTGAACCAAAACCAGTAGTATGTTCTTCAAATGATCCTATATTAGCAGAGTTAGTGACACCCTTCCTATAAGTCTCTTCAGCCTCAACAACTGTAACAGGTACACTCTCGGAATGGATCATGCCACTTGATACAAATGAGACAGGCTGATTAGCGTATGAACCCTTTTGTCCACTCCCTCTCTTGTCCTTCACTTTATGGCTGCCTGAGAACTTGTTCTGGGATGATTGAAGTTCTTGCAATCTATAATTGTTCTGTTTAGTATGTTTCTTTCCCACTCTTCTGTCTTCCCTTACAGTTTTTTTTTATTACATAGTCAGCAGCAGAATAATCGGCATCCTCACCATCAACTCCCAACAGGTGAAGTTTGTATAATAGTCAGTCTCAACTATAGCATGTATATGGAATTTAAACATTTATGAAACCAGTTGTACCATGCCTTTTTTTGGAAGCTTTACTCTTCTGAGCATGTGAAGGGCAAGAATGAGTGAACCGAGGCACATGCTTCTTTCTTGAAGAATTGGTTCTTGTATCGTTCTTCATCATTAGGTTTTCCAAAGCTAAAGATCCAGAATTTACAGAGCGTTTCTTCCTTGGTTTATCTTTCTTCATGCCATATTCCCTGGACGCTTCTTGAAGGGCAAATCCACCCATCTTTTTCAATTCCTCATCATAGAACTATCATCATCTGACTCGTTCATATCAGGTTTTTGGTATCATCATTCTGCATCCAAGATGTTGTCACTACCATCAAGCAATGTACAAGGAGAGTGAAGGCAGAACAGGTAAAAACATAATGAAGAAAGCAGATATGCAATGTTCCAGTTTACAAGGAAAATGCATGCAAGATAATGCATCCCGATCCCAAAGAGCACCCAGATTCAAGAATCATAACGTTAAACAAAATACAATTATCATATTTTAACAGTAAACGGATTCTTGATATAAAAAACACTAACTTAAGAATTTCTTCCTGCAACCCATTTACAAAAGAAAAGTATGGAAGAACCAAGAAAAGATTTTAACGATAAAGAAGTCTTGATGACCAAAAACTGAGAGTTTCTTCCAGCAACTCACCCGAATTCAAGAATCGTAGACACGAATTCAAGAGGAATTCTCCCGCACCTCACTAATTTCGTCCTAATTTCGTCCTGCACCTCCAATGGAGACATTTACCCTTCAATTTAAAGAAAATAAAGTAAATGCACCGGTGAGAAATAATGAAAAGCATAATAAATTTTGACCAACCATTTTTTAACTATATGATCTGCACCCCTGTTTTTTCACTTAATTTATTATGTTTTTGTTTTTTAATTATATTTTAATTTTTATTATGTTTTGTTGTTTTTTATTTAATTTTTAATTTATGTCTTAATGTTTTTAATTTTTTATTTAATTTATAATATGTCTATATTTTTTATTTAATATTTAATATTTAACATGTTTTTGTTGTTTTTATTTGTTAGTTAATTTTTAATACGTGTTAATGTTTTTAATTTTTTATTTAATTTATAATATGTTTATGTTTTTTAATTATTATTTAATTTTAATATCTTGTGTTGTTTTTTATTTAATAATTTGTAATATGTGATGTTGCTTTTATCTATTATTTAATTTTGAATTTGTGTTGTTATTATTATTAAATTGAGAATTATTATTAAATTGAGAAATATTTAGTGATAATTATGTTTATTGTAGGTTGTGATTAATATTATAAGATGGATAATTATGTTTTGTGTCTCAATTTTTTTTTTTTGTAAATAAAGTGGCTGAGGGTGATTATACAAATAAATTTACTAATGATAAAATATTTTCCTCACATGATGATTTAATTGAATGAGTTTGAAAGATTGCATTCAATCTTGGATTTATTGTGGTCATTATAAGATCTAACACAACAACTGGTGAAACTGAAAGAAATACATTCATTTTATTAAGTTGTGAAAGGAGTGAGAAGTATAGGTAGTATAAACTAGATTTTCAATCCAGTGTATCTAGAACAAAACAAATGTGGGTGTCCATTTAGGTCGAGGCGAAAACCCTATTCTAATGGAGAGGGTTGGGTTTTTAGAGTTATTTGCGGCTATCACAACCATGAATGAATTGAGAATTTGGTTGGTCATCCTTTTGTTGAAAGGTTAAATGTGGCTGAACAATCAATATTTGTTGACATGACTAAGAGTTAAGTAAAGTCCTCGAATATTCTATTGACTCTCAAAGAACATAACGATGTTAATGTGACAACTATGAAACAAATAGATAACACAAAGTACACATACAAATGATTTTTGAGAGGGTCAAGAACTGAAATGCAACAGTTGATGATGTTGTTAGATTGAGATAAATACATCTAGTGGAGCAGATTTTTAGACAATTCTAACGTGATAAGTGACCTATTCTGCACACATCTCAATGCAGTCCACTTGTTAAATTCGTTCAATATAGATTTCTTGATGGATATCACGTACAAGACAAACAAATATCGTCTTCCCTTACTTGAGATAGTCGACGCCACATCAACAAGGTTGATATTCATAGCTACCTTTGCATTGTTATCAAGTGAACACCAAAATAATTTCACTGGGTATTAGAAAGGTTCAGAGGAATATTTATGACATATGAGGGTCGTCCACACATTATTGTTACTGACAGAGAGACCTTGTTTTGATGAATCATTGACAATATATTTTCTGAAGCTTATCAGATGCTTTGTAGGTTCTACATTATGAAAAATGTCAAAGTCAAATGCAAGATGTTAGTGAATTTTCAGTTGAGGCATGAGATGTGTTAATGGAAGCATGTTAAAATGTGATAGACTGTGAGAAACAATCCATGTTTGGTGCTTATGTTGATATTGCCTTGAGTATACATACCTCTAGGGCATGACCTCTATTTTTTTTTAATATGTAATTATACTTGGATCATTTAGTCTAAGACATACTTCATTAAAGTGTGGACCAACAACACAAACAACAAACAAGTAATTTTAATTTTTTTCCTTATTTATGTTGGTGCTCTCAAAATGGGTTAGAACATGTGTGCCAACCCAGCCCACCACGCATTCGGATTGAGTTGGATTTGAAAAAAATAAATTTTTTTATACAGGCTAATTTTCAACCCAGCTCACTTAGAACTTTACCTAAGTTGAATCCGTGGTAAACCGAGTTAGCTCACAAACACACCTAGTTTAATTTAATTATTTATTATTTTGTGATTTAATATTATTAGTTAATATTTTTTTATTGTATTGTAAATGAGAATAATGAAAAAATGTCTCAAATATTATAAATATATTCAAGAGTTTAACCTTATAAATAAACAAGTGACACAAAAATTATTAATATTATAAATTTATTTATTCGCTTATTGAATTTGCTTTTAAATTACATTTGATTTGTAAGTTAATTTTTTTGTTTTGACTAGTCTTTAAAATTTAACATCATTTTAAAATGAAATTATTTAAATTTAAATTACAAAAAATTATAATTTTTTTAATTTAAAAAATTGTAATTAAATAAATTAATGAGTCAAATTATTTAATCCACCAACTCATGATAAACTAGACCGAAGACAAATTTTTTGGACTCACTTTCACTGACTTTTAAAAGTTAGTTAAAACCTCGGCTTATTCCAAATTACGACTAGAGGTCATAAAAAGGTGTTCTAATTAGGCTGGAAATCAGCACAAAAAATATAACTCCGCCATATGGCACATAAATTGATCCTCATAAAGCTGTTGGGTTTGGCTATTATTTATTACAGCTATAACCGTGTTAGCACAGAAAATTAATTATAAACGTCCATTTATTTTATACAGGTATTGAAGTGACACTAACGTAAAGGGTTGGTATTCTTGATTATGAAGCTTCAACATGTCTCAATTATAAAGGTTTAAGCAACGCACAATACAATTACATACAAAGACTGAAAATAAATAATGTCTAAATCAACTTTTGGCACCTAGTCCTCGTGACTTTGGTAACCTAAGAGCAGTCAATGGAGTGGTGATGCCTTGTGATTCTCTACCTAATCCCTTACCTTCAACAAAACCCATCTTCGCCATCATCTTAGACCCAAAGCCTTTGGTATGTTTTTCAAAAGCACCAACTCTTGAAGATCTGTTCCTAGCTATTTCACCTTGGTTTTTGGACAATTCTACATCCAAACCAAATGATTCAGCACCTGGGTTGTTGGAGAATTCTACACCCAAACCAAGTGATTTAGGCCTTTGAATAACCTCAATAGGTTGTGCCATACCTTGACCATTTTTCCCCAGTCCTCCTCCCTCCATGTACCCCATTTTAGCCATCATTTTTGAACCAAAACCAGTAGTATGTTCTTCAAATGATCCTATATTGGCAGAGTTAGTGACACCCTTCCTATAAGTCTCTTCAGCCTCAACAACTGTAACAGGATCAGTTTCAGAACGGATCATGCCACTTGATACAAATGAGACAGGCTGATTAGCATATGAAACTTTTTGCCCACTCCCTCTCTTGTCCTTCACTTTATGACTGCCTGAGAACTTGTTTTGGGGAGATTGTAGTTCTTGCAATCTAAAATTGTTCTGTTTAGTATGTCCCTTTCCAACTCTTCTGCCTCCGCTCACAGGTTTCTTATTTACATTATCAGCAACAGAAAAATCGGCATCCTCATCATCAACTCCCACCAGCTGAAGTTTGTATAATAGTCAGTCTCAACTATAGCAAATACATGTATTGAGTAAAAAATACTCAGGTTTTGAAAGAAATGTCCAGTTATTGAATTAGGATGCAACACTGAAAAAAAACGAGATGGGGATGGGTCAAACTATCTCAAGGACAGGGACGAAAAACAGGAGGAAAAAGTATAAATGTTATAACAATATAAAACCTTTTCCAAGCGTTGTCTACCACTTGAAGATGGCATGGATGTAGACTGTGTCCGCGTCACTGTCACGAATCTAAAACCAAAATACAAAGTTTATTAAATTTACAGGTATTGACATTTAATTTTATGAATAAATAAGGCAACATCACTATAACCTTTTTTTGCCAGAACCTTGGCAGCTACTCCGCAATTGATAAATCCCTGCTAATCTTTGTATCTATATTCATTGAGAACCCACATCAGTGGGAGGCATAAGGTATTTTAACATTTATGAAACCAGCTGCTATGCAAAAACAAATAGCATACAACTGTGTTTTTGGACAAAATCTATGGTTTGGGCTTTTGGACATGCACGGAATTCTTGAAAGATAGTAATGCAAAAAAGAGCCACGATAAATTACATATGGCTTTACCATCCCAAACTGTTTGACTGTTCCAAACTTGACATGTACCTTACTCAAACACACAATCCCTTTATGATTACTTTTCTTACAAAACCCTTTTTTTGTGCAAAATCTATTTGACAAGAACAGGGCACTGATGAGAAACTTCTGGTGGTGCTTATGCATTTTAAAAAGAAAAATAACTATTATTAGGACCATGAGATAGAACTATTACAGCCAGGATACACACCTGTGAACAATCCCGAGAATCCATAGGTTGAAAAGAGAATATATCCACTTCCTCCAAAACAATTTGTTGTAATTTCTAGAATTCCAAAAAATGAAAAAGTTATGTTGAGATGTGAGGGCGAAAACAATTCCAATTTTGAACATACATAAACTGCCTCATCTAAGTTCAATATGTTTAACTTTGAAAAGATGTATTTATACTCAGCAAAGAATGTTATGATTTGGAATGTAGAAATAGAAGAATCAGATAATGTGCAGTGCAATGTGTTCCTAAACAATGGAGCAATGCGATCTCTCTTTTTGTGGTTCTTCCTTTTGATCTGGTTTCAAAGTCATATGTGCTTCATACAGCTGTTATATAGGTAAGGCCACACACAATCCCTAACCAGACACAAAAGCATGTTCCTGGTCCAAATTTCCTAGAGCCATCCAAGTCTCTAAGATGTAAAATAATACCTAAATACGAAGAGAAACTTGATCTTACACTACTTTTTTAGCAATTGTTAAGATAAGCATGAGACCTTCAATATAGAACTTCTACATGATTAGAAAGAACAATTGCATGTAAAAGGCATAAGGAATCACCAAATGCAAGTGAGAAAGCTTGTAGAATCAAGCACAGAATGTTAGTTAGTAAGAGGGAACCTATTCTGTTATAGGCAATCATAAGTAAATCTTGTTAATATATACATGTATCAAATATGTTGAAAACTGACAAGTGTTTTTTAAAGATAAAAGGTTGAAGCAAAAAAGAAAAAAAAAACTTTAGAAAGTATTGTTTCCATACCAAATTAATCTTCTCTAGATCAACCCCACGATGCAGCATTCTTTCTCTGCGCTTCACAGCAATCCTCTCCTTACGAAGTTTCTTTTTTTCACCTGTATAGAATCAGTTTTAGCAAAATGAAGTGGTTGAAAGTCTATACTATTACATTCTCATCAAACTTAAAGAATGAACAGATGAGCACACACAAGCACACATTTCCAGTTTCAAACTCCATGGATATCAAAACCCAATAACCTTGAACCAGACTTCCACAACTTGGATATCTTTATAAAAGAGAATCCAATATAATACAGTCATGGAATTCAAAGCTCAAGCAACAAACTGAAGGTATACATAAATTTGGAGTTTTAAAAACACACTCTACTCTATTGATTGAAATTTATGTGAATTCCATTAGTCTGGGAATGGGAACAACATATGTAGTGAAAACCACATGAGATTCACCCAACAACAGAGGGTGCTTTGAAAAGAGCGTTTGATAAATGTTACTAAACCCCCTCTACACAAATTGAGAATGCCTTGTTTCTGAACAAGTTATTACCAGGACTTTGACTGGAAAGTTCAATGCTTTATCAGTTAAAAAGTATAATTTAAATTCAATGAGACAGATTAACATCATGTAAAAGCTTAGAACTAAAAGAAAAACGCTTATGTGGATGTGTAACGCTGGTACCATGCATTTTTTTGGAAGCTTTACTCTTTTGCGCATGTGAAGGCCAAGAGTGAGGGAACCGAGGCACATGCTTCTTTCTAGAAGAAATGGTTCTCGGATCCTTTTCCATCATTAGGTTTTCCAAGACTAATGGTCCAGAATTTAAACAGTGTTTCTTCCTTGGTTTATTTTTCTTCATGCCATATTCCCTGGAGGCTTCTTGAAGGGCAAAGCCACCCAGCTTTTTCAATGCCTCATCATAGCAACTACTAGAAGAACTATCATCATCTGACTCGTTCATATCAGGTTTTAGCAACCATTTTGCATCCAAGATGTTCTCACTACCACCAACTCCCTCTAGATAATCTTCTGCCACATCTTCATCAATGTCTGAATCACTATCAGATGTGTATTCTGAATCATTATTTTCAGATGACTCAAGTAATTCTTCTGGCACAGAAGATGTGGAGCCCTCCTCATCCGATGAGTCTTCATTATATTCTTCATTTTCATCGTCTGAAATGTCCTCAGTATATAATTTAAGACCTCCAATTGACAGAAACCCTGAATTTCTCTCAGCAGAAACGTTTGGTGAAAAGTCTTCCACCATCTCATTGCTTAACTCACAATCCATACCCTCATCAGAACCACCATCCTTCTCAAATGATGATGAATCTAAAACTGGAGTTGATTGGGGCATCTGTTCCTGTGAAATGCCAAAGCTACTGGTGTTTTTGTCTTGTTCAGAAGAGAAACCTAAACCTTTATGGGAGCTGTCACCCAAAACAAAATCTACATCATAACTGTATGTATATTTCACAGTGTTCGGTTTTGAAGGAGGTGTTCCGTCTGCATGAACAGTAACTTGGCACTGTTTGATGTCCTGCTTGGTGTCCGCCAAAACAAAAGGTTGCAGCTGATTTACATTACTATCTTTAGTGCTGTTCCCAGTCCCAACGGAAGTTACCTCCTGGTAATGTAACATCAATCGCCAGTTACTCAGCAGAAACTACAAACATAGCTCATCGTATCTATACATAACGAAATGCATACTAAACCAGAGACACAAAAACATGCTGAACACAAGTTAAAAGATGAAAAATATAATTTTCAACTATTCATGAGGATGTTGACAATACCTTCCACCAGGATACATAGTAGTAACGCACTAACAAACTTCAGAATACACATTGTAAAAGTTTAAATACATATTTGATTAAGTAACACAATTCATTTTGGTTGCTTACACGCACAAGAAAAAACAGATTCACAGCTGACATCGAATTAAAGTATCACCGATAACAATATATACTGCAGACAAGCAAGGTACAATGATAATGAAGACAGAACAGGTAAAAACATAATGAACAAAGCAGATATGCAACGTTCCAGTTTACAAGGAAAAATCATGAAAACTAACATCCCTATCGGTTACAACAAACCTGATAATCTAGTGAAGGATAACTGTATCCAATAGTAGCTCCGGAAGATTTTGCCAACACTCTTTTAGATGCAGAGCCTTCTGCTCTACGTTGGCTCCCGGACTTGTTATTGGACTTGTTATTGGAGCCGGAACTTCTCCCTGCTGCATCCCGGTTCAAAAAGAAGCACCCAAATTAAACAATGATGATAACGATAAACAAAATCCAATTATCAGATTTTAACAGTAACGGATTCTTGATAAAAAAAAAAAAAACAATAGCTTCTTAAGAATTTCTCCCTGCAACCCAGTTACAAAACAAAGCATGGAAGCACCAGATTTTAACAATACAGAAATCTTCATAACAAAAAAAGTGAGACTTTCTCTACGCAACCCACCCGAATTCAAGAAAAATAGCCAAGAATAAAAGATTCAATGACCAGATTTCAACAATAAAGGAATCTTGATTAAAAAAACTTTCGCAGAATTTCTCCCTGCAACCCAAGAAAGCATGCAAGCATCCAAGTTCAAGAATAATAGCAAAAACCAAAAGTTCAATGATAAGATTTCAACAATAAATTAAAGAGTTTCTGAAACCTGGAGTGTGGGTGGGAGAGGGAAGGTGCCAATCGGACAAGAAACCACCTTCGACAAACAATGCTGTTTTGACATCTGAACCTCTTTTCTTTCGAGATTTAGGGTTGTTTGGAGTGCCGTTGCCACTGCTGTTGTTGCTCGGTTTTCCTCTTCCTTTCGATCTTCTGTTTCCACCACCCATGTTTGCTTCGAGTGATCAACGTTCGATCCCTGTGTGAGAAAGAGTTCAAGAACAAGAAATGAACTATATCACCGGGTTTGACCCGACCCAATAGGATATTCCCAAACAAATATACTTATTATGTTACTCAGCAGAACGTGTCGCCCAAGTAAATAATTGATTAAAAAAAAATAAAGCAGATGGGAAAATAATATTTAAAATATTTATGGTTTAAACAAGATATATAATTCCAATGTTTTAGATATTTATGGTTTAAACAAGATATATAATTCCAATGTTTTAGAAAAAACATGTTAAATATTTTTAGATACACTGAAAGATTAAAAAGCACATCAGTAGCTTAAATATGTTTTTAGTCTCTTAACTATCAAGCGTTTTTGGATTTCGTCCCTCTTTCAAACTTTACTACATTTTCATCTTTCTCCTTAATGAAACTGTAATTTTAGTCCTCGAAAACCAACAGCGTTAACTTTTGAGTGAACTGGCTAACGGTGTGTCAATGTTTCATGCCACGTTGTCAATTGAAAATCTCTAGCTCTGAAACTTCACTCTCCGACCAAACCCCTCAACTCTCCGGGTTGCATCCCTCAACCACCCCTTGCTTCTGCAAAATCCACATCAACACGTTCCCCACCCATATAGCCATCCTCCCTCTCTCTGCCTCGGCCTCCACCCACGACACCACCACCTGCGTCCCGACCTTCCACCTTGATCTTGCCGTCCTTTTCTGCCTTCCGCCGCCTTTCCGGAAAGCCTTTCATCCTCGTTCTCTCCGTCTACAACAACCCAATGGGTCGTTCTTGCTGAGTGTGCGACGCCAAAATATTGGGTCGGGTTCATCTCACCGTTAACCTCTCCCTTGCCCTCTCTCACTCTAATACCTTCCACAACGGATGTCTCAACCTAGCTGGGCCCCACAGTACAACCAAACCATCGGTCCAACTTATGGAATTCATATCAGTGAATCTAACAAATGTCATAATCCAAAATAGTAAAATTGGAACAGGATCTGAACTCTGTGTTCTTCTTCATCTTAAAGTTCACTTTTGCTGAACAATAGAAACAGTAGTGTGGTTTACTCTTAATAGACTTTGAAACAAAAAAACACAGTGGCTAACTTGGAAAAGGAATTTTAAAGAAAAATGAAAAGTGAACTTTACTCTTATGCTTAGATTTCTGCCATTTATATAGAAATTAAAAATGAAAAGTTGACACATTTCTTTCGAAACTTTGCCTCTGTTAAAAGTTACATCTTGGTCTTTCACGGTTGTTGC
The DNA here is from genome assembly GCF_016808095.1 of Vigna angularis. Classification (NCBI taxonomy): domain Eukaryota; kingdom Viridiplantae; phylum Streptophyta; class Magnoliopsida; order Fabales; family Fabaceae; genus Vigna; species Vigna angularis. The sequence goes on along the minus strand of NC_068970.1, from coordinate 11,504,605 downwards.
CACCACCATGGATAAGGATTTCCTCAACATCATTTCTCTTGGCAAGAAAAAACACCTTCAGGTATCATCTTTTTATCCTATCCTCAACATCTTTTTATCCCATTATATCGTCTGTCAAAGCAAAACTTTGTAATGCTTCCGTTAATGATGCGTAAGCTTTATTTTTATTTTTACTTTTACTTCCCATGATTATTTCAAACACTAATACATCTGTATGTTGGTGTAGGCATGTTTGCAAAGTTTTGAAATAATTATTACTTTAAGATTGTCCCAGTATTCATTTTAGTTTGTAATCTAAATTGTGGTTCTCTACTTTATAAAATTATTGTCTTGTGAATTTGGTTTAACTAGACTCTATTAAAGGTTTTCTTAACAAAATTATAATTGTATAATTAGCCAAATTCAATTAGATATGCCTTTCAGTTTGTTTTTTATGGTAGCAAAAGAGAGGATAGGTGAGAGGTTAACAATGAGATGGAGAGAACGAGGATGAGAGGCTTTTCGGGGAAGCGACGGAGGGTAGCGGGGTCGAGGTGGAAGGTCAAGGCGGAGGTGGCAGTGTCGGGGGTTAAGGCCAAGGAGGAGAAAGGGAGGAGGGTCGTATGGGTGGGGAAGGTGTTGATGCGGATTTTGCAGAAGCAAGAGGTGGTGGAGGGATGCACCCCGGAGGATGGAGGGGGTTTGGTTGGAGAGTGAAGTTTCAGAACCAGAGATTTGCAGGAAGGGAGAAAGATCCATGATAAGGAGAAAGAGAAAGTGACGAAAGCATTTTTACTTGAATTTCATATTTTCAATTTCCAACGTGGCATGAAACATTCACATACCGTTAGCCAGCTCGCTGAAAAGTTAACGTCGTTGATTTTCGAGGACTAAAATTACAGTTTCATTAAGGAGAAGGATGAAAGTGTAGCAAAGTTTGAAAGAGAGACGAAATCCAAAAATGTTTGATAGTTAAAGAACTAAAAACATATTTAACCAAAAAATATATCATACATGTCACATGAGTAACACTTTCATCTTTATCGTATTTTAAAAAGGAAATGTCTGCATATTGCTTCGTTATGTTTTTTTTATTGACATTAACAACGTATTAAAAAATAAAATATATACTTAAAATAAATTAAATTATGTATAAATTTTTTATTTATGATTTAAATGTTTCTTTAGTGTAAATTTTGATTCAAAGACAAGAAAATAATGATAAATATTTGTCTTAAGTTTTAATGTAAAATGTATTGTTTTAATATTTTAAACAAATGTATTATATATATTTTTACTTAAATGAAATTATGGTTGTCTAAACAAAAATATTGTATAAGTCATTTAATAATCTTCTTCATTCAAATGTATTATCTTATAAAATAATGATAAGATGACACTTATTTACATTCTTTTGACACATCTAATAAGGGTAAAATAGTTATAGAAAAATGAATTTTTGTAATTTAAAAAAAAAAGTAAAAAGGATAATGATAAGATGACACATATTTACATTCTTTTGACACATCTAATAAGGATAAAATAGTTATAAAAAAATGAATTTTTGTAATTTTTTAAAAAAGAAGAAAGTAAAAAGTAAGAGAGAATAATGTCAAAGTAGAAAAATTATGTACGTAAAAATATAGTTTTCTATCTAATATTCTTAAATGAGTGTATTATTTTATATTTTGTATAAATTGATTGTTTAAGATATGACATCATTTGAATGTTAAATTGAGTGTATCATTTGATATATTTTTTTCAAACAAATGTAATGTTTGATATTTTTACTTTATTCAAGTAAAAATAAAGTAAAAATCATCTTTAGTAAATTTACTTTCACTTCGAGTATAAAAAGAATACTTCTTTAAGATATATTTCTTTAACTAATTATTTTGTTATCATCTTCTTTAATTGATTAAGCATGAGTGTTATATAAATATAAAAAAAATGTTGGATTGCATATTCAAATGATTTATATGTCGCATGAAGAAAATCATGTTGTACAAAAAATATAGTTGAAAATGGTATGTTGATGTAAAATGTATGAAAATGAGGTTACAAATCTCATGTTATGGGAATTATTGTTTGATTTTGTGTGTTAAATATTGAAACTTATGATACATATATCACTTTATTCATTAATAGTCTGTATCATATAAATTATAAGATATCAGGTAATAAAGGAAGTCTATTGCACGTCTAGCATACCAATTTCATATTTTGGATGTTTCAAACTTATCACATACCTATGAAGTATACAATGCTTCTATGGAAAAATTGTTACTCTTCAATGGGACTTGCTTAATATGTATGTTTCGAATAAGTACACGTGTTCTAGTAAATAAGTTTAACTATGAACTATATCATTAAGATTATTTATTTTTACTTATTATTTATAAGATGGCCTATTATGAATGCCAACTTTTAAATTATATTTGAAATAAATTGGATGATTAATTTATGTTATCGTTTTAAAAGAATGCGTACATAAATATTAAATTTCTTTTGAAATTAAAATTTTGTATAAATACTTTAATGAGTTCTAATAAAGTTGGTAATACTTTTTGCTTGATTAGTTTAATATAGTATATGAAATTAATTTAGTTTTACGTAGTTTTAGGGAGTTGATATTTTTTTAACTGGTGGTTTTTCACCACTTACTTTTATGTTTATTTTCTATTTGTTAATTTTCATAGACATGTCTATTAAAGATTATTTAGTATCACAAGAGCAAGGAATAAATATGTAATTAATATGTAAATGGTGGATTTGAATTTATAAGTTTTATAATGGATTTTTCATTAACATTCTCGTAATTACAGTTTAAACATAACTAATTGTGATTAAGCTATTTAATCAAAATGGTTTTTGAGTTAATAATGTTTACCTTGATAGTTCAATCATTATGTACTCTTGATCGTTCGATTCAATGTAAGGAATTTCAACTATTTTGTTGAATAAAGATTTGATTGTTTGGTTAATAGTTTGACTAGACGAGGCATATTGTACAGAAGCTTCCTAAGCCCAAACATTATTTCAGTTGCAAAAGGGTTTATAATTTTGCCGCTCGATATTATGTGTCATCTTCCCTCTTGGTTGTTCGTGTTGAATTATGATCGTTGAGGATGACAATTGGGATGTTTTAAACTTTGCACATGTTAGAATGTGAAGTGTTGGGTCGCACTAACACAATAATAGCTTTTAACGTCTCTTATTTTAGGCTTTTGACGTCTGTTAAATGTCTGACGTCATAGCGGGAGACGTAAATTGACGTTTGTTGTAAACGTCAAATTTTGGGAAGGTGAGGGAGTAGACAGGTGCCACTGTGAGGGTGAGGAGAAAAATGCGCAAAATAACGGTTCGAAAATTATCGCCGCAATTGTCCAAGAATGCGCTCAAGAACTGCACCAAAAGCCAATGAAAACTAATTTTAATCGGTGCAAATGAAAGATAATGGTTCCAAACGTAATATAATCGGTGCAAAATGATTTTAAACAATGCAAAGTGGAAGAAAGCTTACCTTAATGGCGAACGAGAGAAAGCAGAGGAAGAAGATGAACGTAGCGAGAGTGAAAACGCGTAACTGGCGAACGCGAACAAAGCTAAAACTCAAACGAAAATGCGAAAGAAAGTGAGGCTCACATTCTGAGTGTTTGGGGTTTAAAAAGGCATTTGACATCGACCTCCCTCTAGATTCGATGTCTAATTGGTAGAAAAATCAATTTTGTCGCTACTTTTGGGATATTTTCGCTGCTTATTGACGTCTGGGGAAGGAGATCTGACGTCTAATGTGTATTAGAAGTCGACTTCTGCTATGTTCGACGTCTAATGTTTGCAAAAGTGTCTGGGCACAACGGGGCTCTCACCTTCTCTAGTAGCCCCTTCCAGGGGACTTGGGCCCTGTACGCCATTGAGGACGCTTCTCCATAATACAATTCGAACGCTAGGGGCAACCGATTCTCATGGTGGGTTGTTCCCGGTTCGCTCGTCGTTACTAAGGGAATCCTTGTTAATTTCTTTTCCTCCGCTTATTGATATGTTTAAACTCAGCGGGTAGCCCCACCTGACCTGAGGTATCGTTAAGAACATCTTTGCTTTTTGCCAAGAACGCAGTAGGGCCGATCGATTGGATTGCCGAGTCTGCTTTGACGTCCAATTTGGGGGCCCGACGTTTATGTCATAAAAAAATTAATATTGGCGCTTAAAATGAGATATTTTCGGAACTTTTTGACGTCTGATCTGGGGGGCCAACATCTAAAGAAGGATTTGACGTCTAAAGAAGGATTTGACGTCTGACCCTGAAGGAACCGACTTCTATAATGACGTTTTATTTACAAAAATGTCACCGTTCATTTTTTACATTGGATTTTCGTTGGTTAGTATACGCGTGACGTTAAAGGTCATTTCTGCACTCGTTCCGAACCATTATATACAAAGAGCTTTAATAGTTGAGGCTTCAAGACAATGAGATACGTGCTTCTATAAATAGAGGTGGGGTTGGTATGTCATTATCACCTTTTTCTTTTGTTGCATATGCTTTACGATTCATTTTCTTGTTAAAAGGTAATAATGTCAATTGTTTGTTTTTCTTCGTTTGAGGAGTCTTATGGTAGGGACGATCGGGTATATGTTAATGATGCATCATTGTCGTCAGTGTCATCGTTTGAGTCTTCGCACGATATCCAAGGATCAACCAAGCGATGTTTGAATTCGATCGGTAGTGAAAGTCTAAATATTGAGGAAAATAAGAATAAAGCTCTCGATGATGTTGACGAGGAGGATTCGACTGCCAAAATCGAGATCAATTTTTTTGAATGAAGGGGATAAGTTAAACCTCCAGTCATCCCAACTTATTATTAGGACCTCACAAGGTTTGAATGCGACTTCTATAAAAGTAAAATATGATTGTTTTTTTTACATTAAGTTACCCTTTTCTTTTTGTTTGTGTGTTTTTTCAGTTATATATACTTTCAATAATTTGTGTGTGAGGTCTCTCTAACAATAATTGTATACTATTAAAATTGGATATTACAAATACATATACACATGTATTTCTTCTAAAATATATATATATATATACGGAAATTTTTTTTTCATATACACAATTTATTTTCAGTTATACTTTAAATAATCCATGTTTTAAATTAAAATAATTTAATTTTTATTTTTATCGTTTAAATTACCTTTAATAAAAATTTAATTATATTTAAATTAAAATAACCATTTCATTATTTTAAATCAATATTTAAATAAATTTAATTTATCATTTATAATTTATACTTCTATATTATTATTCAAAGAGATCCACTTTTATGCTGTGTACATTTTTTCACTTTTACCTTTTAACTATCATTTTTTTAAATTATAAAAATTAATTTACCGATTTTATATTTATTAAATTTGTCAATTTTTTAGCCATTTTTCTAAATATAACTATTTTTTAAAATAAAAATAACTATGTATAATTTTTTTTAAAAATTATTCATATTCACTTTTATAATTATAATAACTTTAGTTTTTCATTATAAAAAATAAACACACATGCACACATGTTTTCACTAATAACTATTAATAAAAAGGATATAGCATCTTTTCATATTCACATTTATTTATCTTATTAATCTAAATTATTTTATTTATAATTTTATTCTTTAAAGTTTTAACTTTTTTTATAATGGTATATTTTTTATAAAATTAATTATTTTTTAATAATAGATAAACTAATTATTTTTTATTGTCATAAAATAAAAGTAAATACAACATATGTGTCCACTAGAATTGATATATATATATATATATATAATAAGATAACTCATAAGTTAAGCTCACATTGTATATTTTAAAAGATAATCACTACATTTTTTGGATGTACAAAATTTCTCAAAGTACCTAAAAATCTTTTTATTAAAGTTCTTACTTGAAATATCATTTTTGTCAAAAATTATTTTAATTATTGTAATCACCAAAATTGTGAAAAATAGTCTTTGTCATATTCTTTTTATTCTTCATTTTAATATCTTGATTTTTTTTCTATGTTTCCTGAGAACATTTATAACATGTTTAACTGCGATTCATGAAGTAACTGCAAAAACCAAACATAGAAGTATAATTCTTCCTGTACTTCCACTTTTTTGGTTATGTATCTCTAAAATTTCTATATTATCCTTTTTATTAATAATTACTTATTTTCAAACTTCGAATAACACTTCACCGACACTGTTAATATATTTTTTTTAATTTACTTTGACGATTATGATGGGCATAGATACGATGTAGAAGTGGTTGAGATACACCTTTGCATCATTGGTTTAAGATTGTCTTAGAAGATGGAAAAATGGATATTTGGGTTAATAGTCACCATAAGAGGTGAAGAGATTAGCACAGCCCAATTTCACCCTGAGGATATCAGGAAACATGATTCGGATGAGTTTGATTATAGATGGGCTATAATTGATTTAACATTTGTAATTTCATTGAAAAGCAGTCGAAAGTCAATAATTATTAAAAAGGGTAATATAGAAATTAGATGCAGAGAGAACTGCTCAACAAAGAAATGAAAAAACTACAGAATATATATATTTTTATATTTTTGTTAACTTTATATTCAATCAAACATTTTTTATAACTGATTTAATGTCAGAAAATACAATAAAATATTTATTTTAAATCTATAATACAATAAAATAAACAAATAATTGATTTAGTATTTAATAATAAATTAAAAAATATATATTTAATTAATTAATTTTATTATATATTTTTAAATTAATATGTAAGACATGATAACTAAATATTTATAAATATTTTACTATTATGACAAAATGCATAATGAAAATAAAAATATTAAAATAATTTATAAAATAAAATAAAGAATGAATTACAAAATATTAAATTAATAAATTAAATAAAATAAAATGTATACGTTTATTTAAAATTTGAACGTTCATTTAATATATTTTCATTGTGAAATATAGTTTTTTATTTTCATAATTTTTAACAATTTTGTATTTTAATTTTAACTTAATTTATATTTTTGAAACTTTATTTTTTATGAGTTATTTTGTTATTAGCGGTGAATTACTTTTATGTGAGGGTAATTTAAAATATAAAATGAAAGTTGTGTTATTTTTCTTATTATACATATTTTTCATTAGTTTTTTTTTATATGATTTTATTTTAAAAAACAATTTCAAAATATATTTTGGTAATTGGATTGAACTTAACCTGCTAATCCATTGATGTATAAGACAAGAAAGAAAAAGGTAATAGACAGAAGAAAATAAAAAGCGAAGATGAATCTGAGTTCCACCGTACCATATCACGCTCCCTCGTTAACTTCCAAACAAAACCATTCGATAAAACCATAGACTATAAATTGGAACATGACAAAGCAACAGTGACCGCACCTGAGCCACTCCAAAACCAAACCCATAGAAAACTGCAACCAAAGCCCCAGCGTGTACAACTCAAACACTTCAACCCACAATAAAAAAACAAACCTAATTTTTTTGAAAAATATTTTTTTAACAATTTTTTTAAAACTACCTATATAATAGTCTAGTAACGAGTTCATTTCAAATATACAAATTAATAAAATAATAATAAATAATTTATTATTAAAAAGTTGTTAAAAAAATTATTAACATATTATAGTTAAATTTTTTTTACCATCCAACAAAGAGACCAACTTGCTTTTGGTCAATCAAATACCAAGTGTCCAAAATCAAAGATTGTTTTATTTTGGGGAAGGCAAAAACAAAGACAAATAAACATAGAATTGGTTACCTAAATAAGTGCCATGCGGCTGATGTTACCACTTTTTTTTGTTTAACTTGTTGGCTACTTACTAATACCTTCTAGTAACACCTTCTAACTTCACGTGTGTACTTGGTCAAATTATTTTCTAAATATAAACCAAATCATTAATCAGTTAGCATACACAGTAATCTTTTTTATAGCTCAACATCAAATTATATAATTTATTTATAAATATGATGACAGGTTAAAAATACTAATACGATGACAATTTGTAATGATTGTCAATCACTTTAGTTTTCAAATTCTTATTATAAATGGGTAAACATTTATAGAAACCATGATAAAAATATCTAATTCAGACGGTGAAACATTTCTTTACTTTGATTCAGATTTTTTTATTAAATTAAAATTTGAACCAAATCAAACACCTCTAAATCATTTAGAAAAATTCATTTAAGATATTTAAGTTGAAAAATCTACAACAATTAATAATATAGATTGGTTATTCCTTTATACACACTCTTTTATCTCTTCTATTTTTGATACCTTTCTTTTCCTTGAAGAACTTCATAATTTTCATCATCTGCAATAAACTACCCATATGTATAACCATAACAATTAATAAAAATTAGTTGTTTATGGCGATAATAGATACTTCTTTTAATTATATTTATTTTTTTATTGTCATGCAAAATATAGAGCCATGACAATGTGTACAAACTTTTTCACACATAATCCGTATAAACAGTAAATTTTTTTTTTTTTATTAAATGAAACATGCGTACGAGACAGGACAGGACTCCCACACTTCTTGAACGTGCCGTTCTTAATTTACCCAAAACTAACTTCTGAGGTATATTCGATCAACTACCAGCGTATGGTATTATATAAATGCCCATAAATTTTGTGCTCAACGCCTAAATAAGCACTTTATATACGCGTGTGCATCATCAACAAGCTACAAGAGAACAAGAGAAGAAGTTTATGCATAGTTAAATACACATAGCAAAATCTTCTTCTTATTGGAAGCAGCAAAACATGACTGCCACTGGTGCTGCCCCAGATGGATTATTCTGGTCGGTATACGAAGGGTGCATTTCTGGCTACGATAACTGCGTTGAACGGCGACCCTACCACCGTAATTGTGGCTGTGAACTCCATAACAAGTCTCTTCATTGCACACACAAGATTCCAAGGTCTAACAATGTGTCATACCCTATGAGGAGGGCGTGGAGTGAAGGAAGCTTGGCGTTGGCTACTACTACTTTTTCTTCTCCTTCTTCTCAGGTTGCTAATGGAGAAGATAAGATTTCCTTTAGTTAAGATTTGACGACAAGAATATTCAATCTGTTTCATTGGTCTGAGTCTGGTTTAGGGTTTTTTTCTTCTTCTTTCCTTCTTAGTTACCAAGATGATTTCATGAATGGTTGTGAAGTGTTTGTATGGACGGTTTACAATTATTTCGGGTTTTCATAACTTGTTATTATGCTCATCAAAATTGGATCTTTATATGTATTTGCAACTTATCAATGCTAATATGCCTTTTGTTAATTAATCTTTTGGTGTAAATTTAATATTGGGAATATTTATTGTTCTTGAGTGGATTTTGTAAAAATTTGGGAGTTAAATGTGGCAGGTAACTATATTTTCTTTGGAAATATGATTGTATATTGAATATTGGTTTTAACAAAGAAGTTGGAGCAATTGATTCCTGTGGATGTTTGTTGATGGACGGTGATATCTCAATTTGGTTTTGGTTTTGGTTTAATTTCACCATTAACTGCAATCCGCGTTTGTAATCGTGATTAAAGAAAGAATCTTGACACAGTTTTGGGATTCTTATCATATAACTATCATTATCCATAACACTGCATTCAACCAGATGAATAATAGCAGTGAATTTTTTGAGGTGAGCACAAATAATAGAAACTACCCTTGTAATTGCCGAGGAGTTTATCAATAGTTAATTACTGAAATCAAATTTATCCTAAATATGGATGATGAATGAAAATATGTCTTTGAACAGTTTTTGAAGAATCTTCAAACTGTCAGACCAGATCAATTCACATGGGATGGTCAGATGCTGGTTTGCAGTTTCAAATGGAACAATGAATTTGATCCTGATTAAGTAAAAAAATATGATATTATAATATTCATAATTAAATATATATTGGTCCTGTGAGGTATCATTTGGGTGAACTCAGATTAAGACCTCATCTGCAAATGACAGAGAAAACAAAGGAAAAAAGTGAAGAGGGCCTACACACGTGAACTGTGAAAACAATCAGAAAAGAACATACTATACGGCAGCTGGATTGAGAATGTAGTTCTATGGAATTTGTTCTACAAATCGGATATGAAAATCAAATGTCCTTTTCTAAGATAAGATGATTTAATTTTCAACATCGACATTCCAATGAGAGAGTATAAAATTTTTACTCAATTCTTGTTCAGAGAAATATATGCATTAACTTGGCTAAATCTTGATTTGCTAATCATAGAAACATGAGTTGCTTAGGTTAGTATGGTAAATAATTCAAACCAATCATTAAGAATTTTCCTTTCAACTGAGATGTCCTGCATAAAACACATAATTAAGAATTTTCTGTCACTAAATTTAAATTGGTCGGAAACATTAAAATTGAAAGAATGTTCTGTAACAGAATGCCAGCTGACACCAGCTAGACCTTCCAGAATCTGATTCTCAATCTGTAATAAGGAAGTGAATACTAGATATGGATTACATCTTTGTCAGATTTGGTCAAAAAGCCAATTATGTACATGTTAAACAGCTTCACTTAGATCAATTATTTCTAAGATGAAATCTGGTACGATACTAATATCTCTGTCTGTGTAAGGAAAATATGAAGCCTCTTTCAAACTCGAACAGTTAAGCATTGAGTTTCTATAGTTTCACCATAAACCCTCTAAAATCTGAAGCTTATATAATCATGTAGCAAAAGATCCTGATTTCTGGAATACCCTTGGAGAGTTACAATTCCCATTAACATTTTCCTTTATGACTAGCCATTCATTTGGATGCATAGAAAGAAGGGGTCAACAATAAGCATTATCTTGCAAGTTACCACAACCATTATCACACAGACTCAAACAATAGTATCTGTAAGCAGAACATAAAGTCGCACTGCCACATTTTGACTTAATAATTGAAGTGACGCAAAAGTTACAACTTTCTGCATAGGAAATATCGCCTACCTAAGAATTATATTAAAGTTAACCAAAACTTTTGGAGAATTCTATAGCAAAAGTGAACCATACTACAAGACAAGGAGAGGTAGGTGGGTTTGAAGCACACATGAAAGAAAGGCCAAACCACTAACTTGTCTCTATTTTCCTTAGCGATGCATGTCTTGTGTAACTGTCTACTTTAGCTTCGAATTTTACGGGAATAATAAATACAAATTTAGTTTCCTACTCTTGATTTCTTCATCCAATCCAACACACTATATGATGATGCATTTAGTATATATAAGTTTGAGAAATGTTAGCCACATCACCAACAGAATGGCCACTGGAGCATGCCGAATGATGCTTCGGTGTGTTTTTGAGGGAAGTATTTCATTGCATGACATGGAGATTGAGCGAAGGCCATACCACAAAAACTGTGGCTGTGCATTACACAACTTGAATGGTGTTTGTTCCAATGCGTGTCCTCAGCAAAGATGTGTTTCATTTGTCAAGAAAACATCATGGTCTGATTGTTCCATGCACACAACAACTTCTAAGTTTTCTTCACACTTTTTTCTTTCTAAAACAAGACAATGACAGAGAGGGAAGTGCCTATGTGGGTCAGTGAAGTGAAGCCGTCCAATGTGGTCTGAAGGAAACGGCTTCAAGGGACAAGCTGTTTTGTTTGTTTGTTCTGTTTCCAAGCCATTGATACTTGCAGTGGTAATAAGACACCAAAGAAGGAGTGTGTGCAAGAGTTATTTCATGCAACATTTTTTGTTTTCTTAATGTGTTCAATTTCATGCAGAGGTTATGTATCAGCTTTGTTTTTTCTCTGTCTTCTTAAATCACATTGCAACGCAATTAGTATAAATCAATGCTCATGACTTCATTGGTGCAACAATGTACACAAACAAACCCAAAGAAACACCTTTATATTCTATTTTAACTTCTTCTACCAAACCTGTATGTTATTAGTGAGTAGTTTTGTTACCTAGGCATGAGGGAGAAAGCACAAAAAGATGTGTATTTTGTATAAAAAAATGAAATTGCATTTTTTGTATAACATTATATATTTTATCATGTAAAGTTAATATATATTATAGATTTAGTAACCTTGTATCATATTTTTATTTAATTTGATAATAATGTTTTGGTTTAATTAAGTTGGAAATATTTGGGTATTTTCAATTGAATTTTGATTATTTTTTTTATTATATTGACAACTTAAAAACATTTTTTTTTCATTTATACTGTTTTAAACTTTTGTCATGAATAAAATGACATTATCATTACTTTTACCTTCTTGTCTCCAATTCACATATAAACTTTTTCTTACTCATTCATTCTTTTTCTATGAACGAGTTAGTTGGTTGATGAGTTAAAAAAAATTAAAATAAACATAGTTGACCAATAAATTGAAAGTAAAAAAGATAAAAATAATAACCACATTATTGATGATGATATCAAACGCCTAATATACTTAAAAAAACAATTAAACACTCAAAACTTTATAATAAAAATTCCATTGAAAATTATCAAAATTTATGATGCAATTGCAACTTAATTAAATCATTTTTTTTAATATAGCTTAAAATTTTGAACTTATCAACAAAGGAAGATATATTTTCATTTAAAAAGAAAAAGACAGGGCAATATTTATTTATTTTTTAAAGAAAGAGTATATTTACACAATAAATTTTAATAAAATTACAAATAATATATTTACACATAAGAAGAGATCCATAGATCATTGATCTTCATTAAATGCATGTTAGTGTCAGATGATTAATACAGGTAACGGTGGAAGTAACATTTATTTCTTATATAATACTCTTAATTTAATTTAATGATTTTTTTATAAAATTAGTAAAAATGATATTTTAACTTATTTAAATAGGTTTTAATTACAATTAAGCTTGTAATAAAAAAATGAAATATTTTTTTATTAAATCAGCATTTAAACATATTACTTATATAATATAGTTTTTTTCTACAAAGAAGAGAGAGGAAAGTAATTAATTTTAAGGCATCATTTCTATGCTGTAACATCCCAATATTATATAGTGCAAACTATATTAAAGAGAAGCTACATGTATGATAAAGTATTACAGTTATCCATCTAAAATATAAAGTGTTATCTTTACAGTCATCCAAAAATAACTATAAATTTAAAACTTTATATACATACTATAGGATATTCCAAAACTATACATAAGCGTCTACTATACTAACTATTCGGCAGCATCACCTCCATCCAATGCCTGCTCTAGAGACACCTCTTCTTCCGCTGCTCACACCCAAAGGATGTTCATTGCAGAAGAAGAACACCAAAACATACAAAATATAAGCACACAACAGGGTAAGCTAGTTTAAACAAAGATTTATCAAACACTAATTTATTTAACTTCGTACAATCATACTATTCATTCACATCATATAAACTCTTCACACATAACACCACACTGACTTTGACTGTCCGGACTTAGAATGATTGTCGAGTTATGGCGGGTCGTGCACTCGTGGTGGCTTCCACTGCTTTGCAAACTCATTGCCAATGGGTTTCACCTTACCACACTCACGAGGTTAGTCTGTTATAACTCACCTTGGGCCATACTGGAAGCACCCAAGACTAGGACCTCCTGCTACTCCTCACGACATGGATCAATCCTCTCTACTTGAGAATGAAAGACCATTGGAGTTTCAGGATAACCCCCAAGACTAAGCTCCTGCATGCATTCTAAACTTACTTAAATCTCAACAAGAGATTGCACTTTGAATCACAACATAGAGCACCACCATGTATCCTCTCCTTGAGGATAATGGAATTATGTCCATTAACCACACTTTGAACTTTACACTTTGAATTAACCAACTTACACTTTGAAACACAACATACATCAATAACCAATGATATTACATAATACAACTCCAACTTACTTCATAAAGTACTCAATGTTTCATTTAAAACAACTTAAGATCAAAAGAAAAGTGAACTAGAACTGAACCCCTCGCACAAAGCACACATTCGCATAGCGAAACTAGAGGCTTCTCGCACATCGACATAGCTCGCTGTGCGAATCCTCAGACAGAGACCCAACCCTCTAAACCATTCGCATAGCGGTTAGGCTCGCTATGTGAATAAACCGTGACTTGAATCAGACCCCTCGCATAGCGTTCCAGCTCGCTATGCGAGAACCTCAGACAGTGGCTCATGCTCCTTAAGCACTCGTAGAGCAAAACCCATTCGCTGTTCGAATAAAAAGAATAATAACCCCAGACCCCAACCAGTAGCATAGCGACTTGATTCGCTATGCAAATCATCAAACAGAGAGAAACCTTCTCAATCCATTCGCACAGCGCACCCATTCGCTGTGCGAATGCCTTGGCAGAGAGCATCTCGCTATACGAATCCATTCGCACAGCGAGTCTGCATAATCTGCAGAACGAAATTCTGCAGAATTATGCAACTCAACCACAACTTACCAATTCTAAACATTTTTCCCAACTTCTAACACCCCTAGATTGTTGTATATACTTAATTAGACCTGACTAACTTATTCTAAACCTTCCTAACATCAATCTAAAGTGTTTATGCACCAATTCCTACTCTAAAACATCAATTTCATCAACTTAGAGACTCAAATTCCAATTTACCACTTTGAACCTGTTTTAGACCATTTTAATGACTCAAACAAGTCACATACAACTTACCTAAACTGCCCAAACAAACCATACCAATACTAGAACTCAAATTATCAAATTCACTACCTCACTTCCTCTAAAAAGACTCTAAACAAGCACAATTCACTTCACTTCCTATCTAATCTCTACCATAACAGATTACTCACATAAAGTACCTCCAACATGTTCAATCACAACAGTTAATTCATCCAAAACAGTTCATCATCATCACACTGCAATTTCACAGATCAACCCTTTCAATACATTCAATTCACATCAGCCTAAAAACTCAAATTTGTGTCTTAATTAGTAAAATACCACCACATTCAACATATATACCAATCATACAATAAATTAAAACAGTAGGTAGCTCCCCTTACCTTAGAGACAAACTGCTCAACACATAGAATCGCTCCAATCGTACCTTGCACTGCAAGGAAACTCAACCGAAACCTACAACTCACCAATTGGTGATAGAAAACAGCTCTTAGAACCTAAATTGAGCTGAAGAGTGAAGAAGGAAACTGCGAGAGACATGCAACAACACTACTTGCATGATCCATAAACAAGAACAAGAGGAGAAAGAGGACAAACAACTTACCAGCTAGAATCACGGAATTGATCGGTTAAGATCGAAGTCTTCTACGCTGTGGACGTCTGGGCACCTCCTGATCGTCAATCAGACAACTCAGTAGTGAGAGATGATAGAGAGAAGTTAGAGAACTCTGAGGAATAGTGTTCTAGAGAGATGAAGTGTTTTTAGAATAATGAGACGTGTTTATAAAATTTTATTTATATTATAAGATTATTTTAAAGTAAAATAATTTGTCTCATTATTTTAATACACCTATCTATTCTGATACTCTATTTTCTAGGTCCTTACATATTTAAAGAGTGAGATAATGAAAAAGAAAAAATAAAAAAGAAAGAAAAAATGTGGTAGTTTTGAACATGATTCAATGAAAAAAAAAGAGATAAGTGTTATTGAAATCACCAAAACATTTATGAAATGAATGGCATAGTGATTGTGTGCATGATAATATATCATGATCAATTATGCTGCAAGAATAAAATTGATTTGTATTAATATTTTTAATACACAATTGATTACAAAACACTCAAATATAAAAGTATTTTTATTTTATTGTTTTTTTACTTTTTATTATCATGATACAAAATATTAAAAATAATAAATAATATTATTATAATAGTTTAAATTATTTTATAGATGAATTAAAAGGTAAATTTAAAAAGTTTAATTAACAAATTAACATGTGTATACGTTAATTTTAGTTTAAAAAAACTTTTATTTTTCATATTTTTTTCTCTCATAAATATTACTTAATGTAACATCCCAAAAATATAGTAGACACCATATAATAGAATTAATTACACTAATGATAAACCAATCAGTTTTAAATACCATAAGCAAAGGTTTAGGTCGAACGACCTTACGAGAGGTTAATTATAAAACCACGCTCGACCTAAGCGTACCCAACCAACGGTTTACAAGGCAAGGATACAACCCGAACTGCCAAAATAATATAAAGGTCGCTCCAAAAATCAGTACAATGAAATATCTAATCTAAGCAGCTAACCGAACGCTTACTGTTCAGCCTTTACTTCAACATCTACAAGGGTTGCTTCCTCCAGATTCTCCTCTTCAAGTGTTTCCTCGAGTAACGCCTCACCATCTGCTCACATCCACACGGATGATCATTGCATAGACAGGACGGACGTACAATGACGATCGACAACGCAAGGAAAAGAACACAGGGTAAGCTTATCGAATTTAATTCAAGGAAAATCATTCATTTCATAATACATCAAACATATCAAATATTTCACAACATATAATTAAATCAATCCCTTAACTCAAATCAATTCCTGATACTAGACTGACCGTCCGGACTGTATGAATCTGTGTAGCTACAGGCGTCCTTGCACCCGAGTGATGTAGTAACTGTATTACACTCGACAGCTGCCACTCGAGGTTAGTCCGTTTCTTACGTCGCCCATGTTAACTTATGGACTAAGGACCTCCTGCCATTCCCACACATGAACTACTCTCCTCTACGTGAAGATGAGTATCACGGAATATCAGGATGGACCAAGCCAGCATTAGCATGCCCACAGTCATACTTTACAAAATTCCATATTCAACCGTGAGTCGTTCCTCCCTGGAACGCTCGTCCAAAATTCACAACCGTAGTTCACCTCATATAATGTTCATCATTTATAATCTTTCACTTTTATTTTCATTTTTGTCTTTCTGTCCAAGTATATAAAAATCACGACCTCTTTATAACGAGAACGAATGTGAGGAACGAGACCAAAGAACTTGCCCCGTTCCAAAATAAAGTAATACCGGCTTCAAGATAAATGGACGACCCATATTACCAGGTGACTCGACACGGTCGGTCGACCCAGATGGACGACCTACCTCACGAAGGGTGTTCGACACAGATGGATGATCTGCATTAGCAAAGATACTCGACACTGTCGGTCGACACAGATGATCGACCTGTATTAACAATGGTACTCGAAATTGTCGGTCGACACAGATGGATGATCTGTATTAGCAAAGTTACTCGACACTGTCGGTCGACACAGATGATCGACCTGTATTAACAATGGTACTCGAAATTGTCGGTCGACACAGATGAATGATCTGTATTAGCAAAGGTACTCGACACTGTTGGTCGACACAGATGGTCGACCTGTCTTAAGAAGGGTGCTCGACATGGTCAGTCGACACAGATGGATGATCTGTATTATCAAGGGTGTTCGACACTGCTCATTATGAGCTCTAAGTAAAGGACCGACACAGTTCAACCTCGACCAGAAATCTTCCCGAATGAAAGTATTTCAATTCAAAGAATTTTACTAGAACACCAAACGGTCAAGAACCGTTTAATGTCAGACGTACGTTATCATAGAGAAGTTCATATTCAAGTTTCACTTACATTCACTCATTTCTCAGCATACATATATATATTTCATATTTTTAAATACTCATATCAACCCATACTTATGATCATATACCAACAATCAAATAACACAGTTCATACTTCATGCGACACACATAATGTTCATACGGTACACGACAAACATACGAATTAAATTTAATAAGCTTCCCTTACCTGGATCAGAAGTGAACGTCCTAACTCAGGGTGTTTGGTTCGTACGCTAACAGTTCTCTACTCTCACAGGATCACTTAACTCTTCCAACCCGATCTAACCATAAAAACCAAGAAATATTAAGAACTTAACCCTTCATGCAACCAGGATCTGGCTTTGCATGAGACAGAAAACGTTCGACAAGAAGAGAGACTTACCAGTATCAGAACGTTGAGGTGATCGGTTCAAAACGAAGCTCACGACACCAGGAATGGTTCTACGGTTTCTGAAACGTGAACGGAGAAGAGAAAGAAGAAGTTTCAGTAGAGAGAAGGTAGAGATTTCTAGAGAGAAGGTGAAGAATATGGAAAGTTAGAATCTGAGGAAGAAGAAGAGTGCATGCAAAGAGTGATGCGGACTTCAGAAAAAGTCATTTTTGTTTAAAACCAACGTCCGTTCTCTTGCTGCCACTTGTCTTCCACTACTGATTTAGGAACATTCCATCACGACACCTGGCAGGAAGGCAGTGAGTCTAGAAGTGTGTTTTTAATGCACACAGAAGGGTTTTTAGGGCAATTAATGAGGATGAGACGGGGAATTAATGGTGCTTCGTTTTTCTAGGGTCTTACACTTACCTTTCATATAAATTCATTTTAATTTTTAATTTTTTAATTTTACAAATAATTGTGAGAAAATTTATCCAAAAATATTCTTACAAATCTCGCCGATGACAAATATTATCATGCGGAACATTTCCTCACGTTGATTATATAATATGCGTGAAAACTGAAAAATTAACCAATAATATATTTTTTTTCAAAGTTATTAACAACTACTGAATTATAAATATTTAATTGAATTGGAAAGTAGATGATAAATATAAAATTATATTATTACATGTTTTTTATATAGAATTTAATTTTGTGTTATCAATATATACATATATTTGTATATTTGTATTTACAATTTAAAGATAAGATATTTCAATTACGTTTTCAGTTAAATTATTTATGTATTTTTTAAAATAATATATAATTTTCATTGTGTAAAAAAAGATAAAAAAACAAATTTTAATAAATGTATGAGCAATGAAAATAAATAAAATATTAAAAAAGAGAAATTAAAACACTATTTAAAATGACATATAACCAACATATTTCAAGTTATTAAAACAGGTTTAATTACCAAATACTTTCTACTGACGTGATTAACATTTTGTCTAATATTTAGGCAACAAGAGTGGCTTTTGAAATAACCTATGTTAAAACATGTCTATTTCGAAAAACCAAAATAAAATTAGTACGAAGAAGCCATTGAAGTAACAAAGTTGTGTGAAACTAAACTCCTAAAAATATTTAGAAACAAACAATGAATATTCTTAGTTTTCTCACAACTACTTTTGGCACCTACTAAAATTTTCATGGATGCTTCAACTTAGTAAATTTATCATTGGTAGATTTTTATTTTTTTTAGGATTTAAAAATTGTGTGTGAAATGCTTGTATAAAAGAAAAGAGTAAGAAGAGTAACTCTAAAATTAGTAGATTTAAGTTTAATATTTATATATGTTTTATATCTATTAATGTTAGACTATATTAATAGGTGGTTGATGATGAATACATAAAACTCTAATTTATTAAATTAATCTTTTTATTATGTTCTTTTTCATTATATCTCAACTCTCTTATAATGAATTATTGACTATAGAAAGTAATTTCTAGGTGAGTTGCTTTGGTTTTCTTCCACCTCAAATTCTTCTTCATATCTACTTCCAAAATCTGCATAGGAAACAACTCCACCCAGAAAGTTTAGTTCTTTAAATCTCTAATTGTTTTACATTTGTTTTCAAAAACAAATAAAACAAAAAATAAAATAAAAATACAAAAAAACAAGGTGATATTCTCCTATTTAACTTTTCAAACTGGAAAAAAACTATAACAATAATTATGTTATAAACACAATTAAATGTATATTTGTAATATAATCAATTATCTTCATTTTTCAAACATGATTATGTTGTTATTTTTTATTAATATCTTTATTTTTATTTAGTATAATAAAATAAATAATTAAGAGGCAATGTTTTATTTATCTCTGGTTACCAGAGCGGAGAAAGTGTGGAAAATTTGAGAAAGTTATATTTTTGTTTTCCTGTAAAAATAAAGAGAAAGATCATAATAAGGGTGTAAAAATTGATTTGACATATAATATAATTCATTCATTATACAAATTTAAAAAGAACTTGTTCAAAATGAAAAACATATGAAGAATCTAAAGTAATCCCACAAATTATTACGGGTTTCTTTATTAATGACAAATAAAATTATTAATTATCATTAAAATTGTTTACTTTTTATATTCTTTCATGTAATTTAAATTATTTTATTTTTCAGTTTTTTTTTTATTTCCTAACTTTATACTACACTCTCCAATTTAAACAAAATATAACAAAATATCATAAATAGGTTCACTAGTTCTTATAAAAAAGTATGGAATAAATTGTATTTTAATTTATTAATAAATTGTTTAAGTTATCCTACTTAATCTACAGTCCGTGTAGACTGATGAAAGGGTGCGAGTTATATAGCCCTTCAGAACTCTTTATCTTCTTATTCTTTTACTTTGTACTTAAATTTCTATCTCTAAGTCGATTTTCTTGTATGCACTTAGTATTTTTTTAATTGTTATAGAATTTTGGTAGCTTTGAAAAAAATTATTATTATGTTTCTTTATTCATGAAAATTTTAACTTTAACATATTTATTTAATGCAAATCTCAATATTGTATTTGTTTGGTTTATTTAATTTTATTGTCAATGTAAACTTATTGATGTAACAAAGATATGAAATGTTGAAATAAGATTATTATTACTTTTTCTTTTAGATTTTGTTTATGTGACTGACCTGAAGACCCGTAGGCCAAACATTAAGTCAAAATTGAACAAACTAATTCACACTACCATTTTTATTTATTGGATTTGTTGATTGTGATTGTGTTTGGATGAATATTTTAAAAGGACAATTTATTTTCATAAGTAATTTGAAATGATTTATAGCAAGTTAATATTGTTTAAATGAAATTCTTAAAAAAATTGAAATTCTAAACATTGAAGAAAATAATTCGATTCTTTAAAACTAAATAATTTTAATTTTCCCCTTTAAAAAAAGTAAAACTTTAATTGTATTATGATTTCATCTTTCAAATTCATGAACCGTTTTTTAGCTCAACCTCAATTGAATACACATGGGTTCGATTCGGGTCCGTTCTCAACTAGACATTACATTTCTGAACTTATGTTTATAACTTTTTTTATATATAGGTAGTGTTATTTTTCAATTAACTTTAGTTAGAGTTTTTTTTTTTTTTTCATATAAGTAGTATTTTTCAGATTATGTCAGGTAAAACTTTTTCTGTTAACACATACTTAGCTTTGAGTTGATGTTATTTAGGATTCTTTTTCATCAACACATAATTTATAGTTGGGATTTATTTAATAAAATAATAATATAATTTAGACTTATTTTTTATGGACATAAACTATATATTTTTATCGATACATGTAATAATTATTTCTCTCTTCGTATATATACAAAGGGTTTTATTTAAATAAAAAATTAAAATTGTTATCAGCTATGAGTGATGGTGGACCGGTAGATGAGTGGAGATTTCGCTGCTATATGTTGTAATGATAACTTTATGTTAAAAATTGAAGTTTAATTTAATTTTATAAAATGGATGTAAAAGTATATTTATAATTATTTATATACATATGAAGGAAAAATATGAAATGGTTTGAATGGGTGATGAAGTAATGATAGCATGGATGGATGGAGATGAAGACGGTTGCGGGGTCCAGCGGAGTGCATGGTTAAGATAAGCCATGTGTACGAACCTGATTCACTCCTACTTTATTTCGCACTCCCAAATCTTGGAACACACAGTTACTGGTGAAGTGGTCCATGAATCCTGGGAGTGACGCGTGTCAGTCGTGGGTGCTGAGGTCGCTGTCGGGTTGGGTAGTGGCTAGCCCAAGTTCAGGAACGCCAACGTCCACTCTGCTCGGTGTGGGCCTCACCTTCACTGCCACTAGCGCACCCTCTCATACGTCGTTTTGGGTTTCTGGGACCTCTGACACCGACCCATTCCACCACAAATAAAAGACTCTGTTTCATTTTTACAACGCCTCAGTGCTTTTCGATTCAAGAGATGGAAACTGGAAAAGCAACTTGTCACTTCAACCCATCAAAAAACTTTCCCCAAACCAACATCATCAAAACTTTTCCCAAATTCATTTTTCATCTTTCCCGGATGTCTTCAGCTTAGTAGCAAAACAGACTCATTCATGGAAATACGTTAACCCTCAACTTCATGCCTATTTTAAGTATAGCAATAATTACTCAAATTAAAATATGCTATGCTGCACCTCACCAATTCACGTCAAATTCAATTACAAACTTCACACTTCATTCAAAACCAAAATTCCACATCACAAAATCACTCCTATAATAGGGGTAATATTTTTTTTTTGTCCATGCACAAAATAGAAATATGTATAATACAACTTAAACGGATAACAAATAACTAACCTTTAGATATTTAAGAGGCTTTATTGTTTGGAACAGAACAGATATCTTAATTTTGTTTTTCCATTGTTTATTTACTGGTGTTAACTGTTTGGACTGGTGAGGACAGTTTAGTCTGGTGTTGACTCTATCAGTTCAACTTGTTCTTGAAATAACAGCAGCAAAAGTAGAATCCCTTTGTCAGGGTTTAATTCAATTACAACTCAGTCCTTTGTGACAGTTTGAACGTAGAAGGGAACGTGGGCTTTGAAATCTATGATTAAGGTGGTGTTTATGTTTTGCTTTCATTTATCTCAAACTAATTGTTTACTCTTAAGGTGGTTTATTTGGTAAACAGTGTAAGAGAAAAAAAAAGAGAGGAGTGAGAGTAGATTATTTTTGATAGGTGCCTCCCACATCGATGATTGATCAATTTTTTATCCATCTTTGTCTTTTTTTATTATTACGGGAAAGCTCCAATGAGTAGTCTCCACAAATCTCTCCACGTTATCGCCAATCCCACCGTTGGATATTTCCCACACCTCGATCCCTGCGTCGACGTTTCCAAAAGTCTTTCCATAAAAAGTGCTTTTCCGAACTTCTTCTTCCTTCTTCCTCTTCTCTCTCATCCTTTCTTCACCGCAACTCTTCACCACCTTCGACGACAACAACAAACAAACGGACAATCCCTCTCCTTCCAAACGCGCCGTTTCTCTTTCTCCCTCGAATCCACGCTTCTCTCACTTCCATCGAGAAACAAAGCCACCTAACCACTAAAATGTAGCGAGGAAAACCAAAAACAAAAGCGCAGAATCGGTTAACTATGGCTTTCCAAGACCATCTCCAGCACGAAATAGCGTTCCAGCGTTTCACGGAGGAGCAGGAGCTGAGCGAGGGAAGAGATATGCAGCAGAGGCTCCCACCGACATGGCTCAACAGCGTCAACGCGGCGCAGCAGCGGCAGCAGAATTTCCTCGACGGCGCCGCCGAGAAAAGCGTGGATCGGAACCGGGGCGAGAGCAATTGCGAGTCGGAGGATTTGAGGGAATACAAAGCGGACATTCTTGGACACCCTCTCTACGATCAACTGTTATCGGCGCACGTGTCGTGCCTCAGGATTGCCACGCCCGTCGACCAGCTTCCCAGGATCGACGCGCAGCTTCAGCAGTCGCAGCGCGTGGTGGAAAAGTACTCGGCACTCGCGAATAACGGCGTCGTCGATGAGAAGGAGCTTGATCAGTTCATGGTTTGTGTTTATTTGTTTATCTCTTTTCTTTCTCCTTACTAAATTAGCAAACCTGCTATCTTCTTTGTACTTCAATTCCGTGTGTTTTCTTGTCGCACTACTTTAACCCACTTCTCAGGAGCACTTCTACTTCTAAGAATCTTGATTTCATTCAATTCCTCACTTTGCTTCTAAGTGCTACTCTGAATAAATTATTACCTAATTTCCGATTCCGTAATCTCAATTAATTTCTATGTATTTAACTTTAACAATTTTTGTAAACAAAGGTTCAATCGTGGGATTTCATTATTTCTTATCTTTCTGATTTATGGAATCATTTTGGCTTTTGTGTCTATCCTCATTCATAACTCATTTTTTTATTACGGTCTTGCTGCTTTTGTTAAATGATAAATTTTCATGTCAAGATTTTTATCATGGACAAGCTAAGAAGAAATCAGAAAATGAATAATGGGAATGATGGTTTTAGAAGTTTGATTCTGGATGGATGGTGGTACGATGCATTATGTGGTGAATCTGATTTGTCATGGAGTGGCTCCCCTTGAGTGTTCTCATGCTGCTGCTTCCTACAATAACCTTTAGGAGTGCTTTATGGAATCTTTTCTGTTAATGCTGTCATGATCTTCCCACTTGTTCACTTACTCTTTTTTCTTTCCTTTCCCCTTTTTGCTAAACTTTGATGGTTCAGTTCTTTAATTCTTATGGAATATGTTCTGAGCCAAAGTTGAAGCTCTCGTCAAGTTTTCTCAACCTTTACTTCCTCATTAATGTACGTTTCTGACTTCGCCAAGTACAATAATGAGGGAATACGGAGTTTGGTGATTCTGTACGTATCAACTGGACGTAGTGTTTGTCCTGTAGTGTATGGTAGAATCAACTATAATTAAGTTGGTGATTTTCAACTTTGATTCTGACTTGATATTCACTTTACACATAATGATTGGAGGATGCGAAATATATAGTACACTCCATTTGTATGATGGAAACTCTAATTAATAACATATTTGTGTTCATCTAAACTGTATTTAACATTTATGATCCGTTGCACTTGTCGTCGTCTTTTCTTAGTTTTTAATTATCTGAAGCTCCTTTATGAGTTTTGCTAGTATTTGGTTGTTGCAGACCCATTATGTCCTGTTGCTCTGTGCATTTAAAGAACAACTGCAACAGCATGTCCGTGTTCATGCCATGGAGGCAGTGATGGCTTGTTGGGATCTGGAGCAGTCTCTGCAAAGCTTGACAGGTAAATTTTCAGCATCTTTTTTTTGGCTCCCTAGATGTTACCCTGTCTTTTTTCTGCTCATTATTACTCTCTCGGTAAACAAAACAAGGAGAGAGAAAATTAATTAATTAATTAATGAAAAAGGAGATCAAAACAGACCACACACTCCACCTCCTCCAATACTTTCACTGGATTCACTGTCTTTCTCCATAGAATAGGAAACAAAAAACTAGGAGGAGATAGATAAGAAAAACAAAACTTAGATAAGCAAAACTACAGTGTGTATACCTACTAGGTATCTTTAATACAAATTAATATTAAGCAAAACTACACTGTGTATGCCTACTAGGTTTATATTTCAGTAAGAAAAGAAAATAATTTAAAACTTTGAAATAAAAAATTGAAAATTTCATACATTAACAATAATTCAATATGAATTATTGTTTACCTTTCTTATTGTATCTCATACTACATTGCAGCTGAAAACTCTATCAAAACTCGTAAACTAACTAATTCAGATTTTTTAGAGTAATAATAGGATATTATCATATTAAAGAAGAAAATCATTTTTTTTAAATAATGACCCATCACATTTAATTATTAGGATATATTATCTATCACAGTATAAAATATATCCACATCCAACTCGTCTTATGTCCACATTTCTTCTCAAACATTGAACACATAAAAGTGTCCAAATGCTAAGAAATTAAGTTTCACCGGTGGAAAATGGAGTTAAGTATTTTATTATAGAATAGAAAGGTGAAAGAGAAACGACGAAGAACGAAAAGTTAAGGCTGTTCTTACTCAGATCCCAGGGTGAAGGGGCTTTGAATAATTGGTGACAGTGAAGGAAAAATGAGTGGGTAAACTGAACCGAGAAGAAAAAAAAAATGCAAAACTTGATAAAGAAATAGCATATTAATCTATGGCAAAAGGAAAAACTAAAGGAATAATATTTTTGACGAATTAAAATGTTCTCATTCCTCCCACTCATGAAAGTGGGACTAGTGGCATTTTTTTCTTCTTTCATAAATTTTCATTGAATTAGGTTTTAATTTTAGAAATATCAGACTTTAGAAATGTCTTTACATAAGATAAAATGTTAAAAAGTATTACGATATACAAAAATATTAAATATAAAAATATTTTAGTCATATAGTTTAAAAAATGCAAGTCAAATATAATTTTTTTTTATAATTAACCGTGAGAAAAACAAATATTTTTTTCTTGAAAAAAAATTGTAATCTTTGATTGTATTGTCAATGGAAGTTAAATTAATGAAATGGAAAGAAGAGAATAAAAGGGTTCTTATTTGCCAGTGTTGAAATTGATACCACATAAAATTTTAGTAAGAGATGTACAGATATTATTGCTGAAATGGTAAATATACCTGAATCTTTTGTTGATGTATTCTGATTTCAAAATATTATTCCCATGATTGCTTTATTTGAGATTGGTTTTATTTTAAGTATGTCAAGACATAATAATCCTTTAGAATGAGAAAAGAAAATAGTAAAAACTGTAATACAAATGTTATGTGAAATAAATCATATAAAAAATAATGAGATAAAAAAAGAGATTAAATACTGTTACTCCTTTAATGTACAAGCATGTGAATATTGTCGAATTTATGTTCCCTTAACATCCCCACGTCAAACTTAACATGCAAAGCATTGAGTGAAAATCGATAAAAGCCCGTTTCTTGCTCTTTCAAACGATATGTCCAACTTTTACCATAACTGGATGCTCTAAAATAGACCCTATTAATAACCCCACAGCTTCTTCCCATGAATTAAATTACCTGTCCTCTTCGTGTATTTTCTTTGTCACTCAAAACAAATATGGTTGGAAATAACTAATAAATAAGAGTGAGAAGGAAAGATAATATTTTTTTACGGCATGTTAATTTTTAATAATTAAGAGATAGAAGGAAGGAGAGAAGAGATACAACATATTACCAATTATTAGTAATAGTTTAATTATCAAAACGGTGCATCCAAGTTATATTAAATGAATTGTCGACACATTATTAATTATTAGTAATAGTTTAATTATCACAGTTCAGTAATTTTTGTAATTAATAATGTGACTGACTACATAAATTGTACATCCAACTTTTATTCTTAAAGGAAGTACTCCATCCGTTTGAAAAGAGTTTGGAAGAGTTAATAGTAATAAGCATATATCCTTAGAAGTATTCTTCTCAGAAAGCAATGATAGAGCGAGATTACATATAAATAGTTGCATGATGAGCTTAGATTCTGGTGTAAAGGTTATTATGTATTTATATTTGCGTCTTTGATTAGTTATAAAATGAAGGTGATGAGGATGAATATTGAAATATAATGGATGAGGATGCAGGTGTCTCTCCCGGAGAAGGTACGGGTGCAACAATGTCAGACGATGAAGATGATCAGGCAGAGAGCAACGGCAACCTATACGAAGGGAGCTTCGACGGCGGCGAAAGCCTTGGGTTTAGTCCTCTTGTCCCCACTGAGACTGAAAGATCCTTGATGGAGCGAGTGAGGCATGAACTGAAGCATGAATTGAAACAGGTAATTGTTAAAAGTATCATTAGTTTATTTTTGTCTAAGAGCAGAAAATAGTGTTGAATTTGTTTGTGTATCATCAAGGGTTACAAGGAGAAGATTGTAGACATAAGAGAAGAAATTCTACGAAAGAGACGAGCAGGGAAGCTTCCAGGGGACACCACATCCCTTTTGAAAGCTTGGTGGCAAGCACATTCTAAATGGCCATACCCCACTGTAAGTTTGGACATACATCTCAATCATAATATATTATACTTGTTTCCATTTTTATATTTTAAATAATATATATATATATATATATATATTATGATAAAATAAGAAGATAGATATATTTTTGTGAGCATGACGGTATTTTCAGGAGGAAGACAAGGCTAGACTGGTGCAGGAAACAGGGTTGCAATTAAAGCAGATAAATAATTGGTTCATAAATCAAAGGAAAAGGAACTGGCATACTAATAACCCTTCATCTTCGAGTAACACCAAAACCAAGCGCAAGAGGTACCTTAATTCTCAATATTATCTTATGTTTGAATTTTATGTACTCATCTTTTAATTCATCTAATTTATTCCAATGCAATATATATCAATTGCTAGTTTAATTTTTATATTTTGGATGTCGCTAACGTATCACACCATTAAATAACAAACATTTTTTTTTTATATTTTTTATTTAACTTAATCTGTCTTGTAGCTTTATTTTTATGTATACATGTTGATTAATTCATTTATTTAACGCAGAATTATGTAAGAGACATCTCTACAATTTAAAAATGAGGCGTGATCCATGCATAAACCAAATTGCTTCATCAATCGACTATATTCAAAACATAAGGATTCACTTTTAGTTGATTTATTTATTTATACTAATTTTTTCCAGAAAATAAGACTTATCGATTCACGGTGAGTCAAGCCAGGTTATGTTTTTTCTAGCCCACCAAAAGAACCAACTTATTTTACTAATTCTTTTTCTCAACCTGTCATGTTCAAGTTGAGCAAGTAATTTCACTTAAATTTACACCTCTATTAATATCAGCAACGATATTAAAAATATATCATGGGGAGAAGTGATTAATGAGTAGCATTTTATGTGGATAGGAATAATTGCATTAATAAAAATTTAAAAAGTAAATCATGTTTGAAAATATTGTTATATCTTTTATGCCTACATCTGATTGCTATTTTTGGTTGGTAGCAGTGCAGGAGAAAGCAGTAATCAGAGCTTCATGTGAATGGTCGCATATTTTGAACAAAAGTTATTGGTAATTATTCTTCTTTTATGCGTGGTCGTGGGATTCTTAGATCTTTACAGTTAGCATGAACCTGAAATGATGAACTCTGGATCTAAAGGTAAATTCATGATAAAATTAATCACTGTTTACAGAAAATTAGCCCTTCCTGGTATTGTTGTATATGAGGCTGCTGCCACTTCATTTGTGATATTGAGGCAGGCACAATTAATCTTTTCCATTTAATGGGCAGCATGCTGATACATATATATATATATAATTTTCTTTTTCTTCTTCTTTCAAAAAATTATCGACGAATTAGTATGATTCCGTTTACAACGTGAGTTTGTGATTAGAATATGACTGAATCAGAATT
This sequence comes from Vigna angularis, assembly GCF_016808095.1. Taxonomy (NCBI): domain Eukaryota; kingdom Viridiplantae; phylum Streptophyta; class Magnoliopsida; order Fabales; family Fabaceae; genus Vigna; species Vigna angularis. Next base: position 11,475,692 of record NC_068970.1, on the reverse strand, counting down.
TGCAAATTAGTTTCATAATGAGCCCAAAAACATAAATGTGTAGTAATACTTTGAATCTCAGCCAAAAGTCGGATATTCTAATTATAGTGGTTAAACAAAATGGAGGACTAAATCTTAAGCAGTAAGCACCTAAATGTAGTACAAAAATCCAATAGATTTCATCAATTACTATATTTAACAGTTCACATTCGTCAAGTATGTATTTGATTGACCTTGACAACAAGGTTTAATTAAACTTTGTGCTTTAGGTTTTGATGACATCGTAACTCTGATTCATGTTTTAGGTTTATTGTCAAATGAATTATAATATCGATAAAGACATAAAAGAACGGTTAATTATGAGTACATCAAGTTTGTAAACCGTCAACTTATAGTATAAAAATTGAATAGGTCTTATTCATGACATAATACAATTTTTTTATTTTTAGCATAAGCCAAATATAGTGGAGGTTTTTTGTGAGAGAATTCAATACTAAATTTATTTAATATTACACACCCAATAGATTGGTGTGAATCATGCATAATATAATATTTCGCGATCATTCCATTGTGGTTTTCGCGTGGCTTCAAAACTTTTACGTAATTTTTTAAGGAGTACATATTTTATTCGAGATTTTAAATATAGATAGTTTTTTCTTTCTTTCTTTGAACCTCCATCTGTAGTAGTTACGATAATAATGAATATAATACGTTCCTTAGGTATTAAACAAATTTTATGGGAGCTTTACTAAGAAGCTCAACTTTTTATTTGATGAACCTAATCATGTATAACAATATAATGAGCTTCTTCATTGTACATAATTATTTTTTTGAAATTAGTTTAAATATAATTACTTCTATATATAAGGTAACTAACTTTTCTACAACTATCCCATTCAGTTCTTCTTGAATGCATCTTCCATGAAACAATATTTTAAAGAATTTATTTTTGATAATATTTTAATTACAATATTAAATAATTATCAGATTTTGTATAAAATTTAAAAAATACTAACACAGAGTAAGTTCCGTGTTGATGAGGTCTGTGTTAGCATAAATAAAAATTAAAGGCATGGAAGTTGCAGGAGAGGGGACAACTTTCCAATTGCTTTCCTTGAACAATAGGAATTACGAATGAAAAGGATTTGGCAAACATAAACCAAAGGAAAAGTATAAATTATTTGGGCCGCGTATACTTTTGGAGTGAAATCCCTTCTGGAATCTATGTGTGACTTTGCGTGAAGAATCCAAATCCTTTTCTTCCATCTCTATCATTGTTCAAACCAAACTTTACTTTTCTTGGTGGGTACCCTCTTCCACTACTTTTCTTTTCATTGCCATTCAGAAAAGTTTAGCAAACTAAAATCAGAATTTTATTAAGTGGGAAAAGAACGATATACACGATCTTCACACAATGAATGATAATTACAAGATTAAGAACACATCAATATTCATGTAAACAAGTTTAGGCAACAACAGTAGATGTTTAAGAAAAGCAGAAGATGCATGCAAGTATGTCATGATTCATTTTGGCGACGTCCTGGAGCAGCAAACCTTGCTGAGAAGCTGTAAGGCATGGCTTCATCTTCACTCTGAGCGCCACTATTGAAGTTGAGATTGTAGCTGTGTTCATCATACTGGAACCTGTTTCTTTGCTGCTTCATCTTCTTCCCATACCCACTTATCTTTCTTATGAAAGTCTTCCACTTGGGACCGGCAATCACTTCTGAAGCCTCCTTTGCCTTCCTTAGCTTCTCCACCACCCATGACTCTCCCTCCCCACTTTGTTCATCAAGTAGCCCTTTACCCTCTTCATCACCTTCTCCCCACCATTTCTTCAAGTCAAAACCTCTGAAGCAGCCACACCCACATCCACTGCTGCTGGCTTCATCGAAATCTTCCATCTCCAATGGCCTTGCCTCGTGAGAAGCCATGTTTTCTGGTTGTGGCGGCTTTTAGAATTGAGAAAATATTTATAGGACGAGAGAGATTGAGGAGGAAAAGTCAAAGAATGTTAGGAGACACGTTTGAACTTTGACTGTGGAAGTTTCCCAGCAAATATCGACTTTCTATTTTTCATACAGAGATTGATTTATCATGATATTGTGTGTGTTTATTAAGTGTTATATTTAAGAGTTGGGTTTTATGAAAGGTGGAAAAAGTGATTAAAATATATACCGATGTGATTTGATGAAAACATTAAAAGTGAAAGATATTTAATTACATAATTTAAGTAGTAAAATATTAAAATAGAAATGGAAAATTATAAACAATTGAGTTTTGTAGAACTTCATCATCAAAACAAAATTTTAAAAAAGAAATGACATGATGAAGTTGAGTTAAAACAAAGCAAAACTAAATAATAAGGAAAGAGTAAACAATCATAATTTATTACTAGCCTCGAAGTGAAGTTATTATTGTAATTAATATTTTAAATGACTTACCAACACGGCGCTATGATCAATCGTGGCAAGAGTAAACACACCTTTGACCAAAACATAAACCTTCCACGCGATATTCACAATGAATGCACGCGATTTAAAAAATAAAGGTACAACTTTTTACAATGTTAACAAGCAATTTCAAAATATTGACAAATTGTTCTCTTTCCTTTCTTTTTCACACTCAAATGACACGTTTCGTGTTGAGGGTTGGAAGTGATAGAAAATATGTAGTAAAAGTAAAAAACTACACTTATTGAAACCCTCGGAGGTAACTATCTGTCTGAACCAATTAAGGAATCATTTCATCCCCTATAATATGGATTAAAAACACAAATTAATGAAAAAATCATTTGTTGAGTTGAGTTTGCACTGGAGAGTGTTGCAGCTGTTGGTTTTGTCCTTTGGGAGAGTTCTGTGCTTTGGGAGAGATCTTGGCCGCTATAGATCGCAATTCACTGGCAATCTCAGTGAAGTTTGGTCTCTCTGATGGCTCTGATGACCAGCACCTCTCCATCAACAATGTCCATTCTGGATCACAATGGTCTGGAATAGGAGGGCGTAAAGTGTTGCTCACTATACCACCTGAATTTTTTTTAGCAACCCCATATGCAAACGATCAATTTAACTTGAACCTATATGATTAAATCACGATTGGATTCAGCAGGAAAGTTACCAATAATAGCACCATAGTGCAAGTCAGCGTAGGGCTCCAATCCGGTCAAGAGTTCCCACATCACGATGCCAAATGAAAATACGTCAACCTAACACGACAAATATAAAAACACAGAACTTGCACTTAGAGGGTGAGAAACTATGAAGTTATCAAAACAAATCAACCATTAGAATTGATTGAGTTAAAGCATATAAACCTTCTCTGAAACAAGGCTGCTGCTTCCGTTAAGCAGTTCTGGAGCCATCCACGGCAGAGTTCCTCTCACCCCACCAGAGATCAGTGTCTGACATTTTACTTTGGACAGACCCAGGTCTCCAACCTGATATCATATGAAAAGTGTAAAAAACAAACCGACTAATGAAGGATCAATCAATCAATTGCACCATGCTACAAGTAGAGCTGTTTTTTGACGCAAAAAAGGAAGTGTGAAGATCTTGCAAAAAATTGAGAGAAAATGATGGTACTAGATCTTGCAAAAAAGGAGCTAGGAGGAAATTCTAAATCATTAAGTGCTGGGGTTACTGATCCAATGCAAATTGATGCCACAGCCAGTACAAGATCTTCTGGTATTATTTTGTTGATGGATCGGTAGTTTGACACAGTAGTCATGTTTTGTAGCTTTGGCTCTCAGATAAAATCTAGGTTTTATAGATTGTTCCTCACATTGAGAGGAAAGATTCATTTGACCATCCCATGATTAAATCCTGACAGAATAGGGGCTGAGTTTCAAAACTTAACAACTGAAGAGAACAAGAACCCTCTTGCTTTTTCGGGAAAAACACAATAAAATTCTTAAAATTTGGTTTTCAGACCTAATTCCGCACACAAAACCTATTTAAAAGGTGAAGACTACTCAAGTTTTATAAGATCTATTTAAGTCATATTTCTAATCAGTATGGAACTAAATCATCACTCTTGAAACTGCATTTAAGATAGTCCCCAAAGAGATCGTAACTAAGGTAGGCTAGAAGTAACTGCAATTTTCAGAGTAAGGTTTTAAACATTAAAGCAATATGGAGATTTCCAACCAAAACGTCACCAAGTATGAAATAAGCCATGAGTATGAAGATGAGCAAGTTAGGTTATTTTAAAAAAAAACACAAACTGTACGCATTTTAAACGCTAATGCAACATACGAATATGCTAATGGCTTATGATATAAAGATAATTTATTCATCAAACCCCAAGAAGGTAAAATTATCCATGCACGGAAACTACCAAGAGAACAGAATCAGCAGACATAAGAGCATCGAAAATATCAATCAGAGAAATTACAGCAGAGCCAAGGAGCCATGACTTTCAATGGTAAACATCATTTTTCCGACGAGAGGCAAAGTGATGCCAACTAGTACGCAATGGATAATCTTGGGTGAAAAGCCAGTCCTACAAATTCATAGGTGAAAGTTATATCCTTAGTTTTAAGTGAGGTGCATCGGCATCTGCAAGTTGATGACCCGTCTTCAAAGGAATACCCATTATTCTCTGTTTTGTGTTCACGATACCCATCCCAAATATTGGAGTGCAAATCTGCAATCACTAATTTCCCTCCAAAAATAATGCTATAGATTTCTAACTAATTTATTACTTTCTACTTTTGCATATTAAGTTTCACTTATGTCATCTGCGATGCACTCATTTAAAACATGGTCTATACAACAAATATAATTATTCAAACAATATATAAGATATGACATGTGTAAGGTACATATCCATATATTGTAAAAATTAAATCATAATATATAATGGTAATTCTGAAATCCAAATTATAAACATACTTCTGGACATTAGTACAAACAAAATAAAGTAATCGGCTTCGTAAATCACTTCTTATTGTCTACAAATAGAAATAATTATCAACCTCATTCATAAAGAGGAATGATTTCTATCCGTAGTTCATCAAGCAACCATTATTACTTGTTTCCATATGTTGCACACTTCTATATCTCATATGGGTATGGATATTCATAACTTAATTTAAAGGCTTGGATACTTGACTAACATTTATAGTTGAACTATCCAAGAGTATTGCCATCAAATACAAATACCCATCGCAAATTAAAGTATCAATGTTTCATAGAAATCACAACATGATGCCAGAATAAACTTTCAGCACAGTCAATTATTACCTATGTCTGGTTAACATATATATATCTAGATCATAGACAAAGTCAATCTAAAAATATCACAAACAATATTTTAGTACTTTTCATGGGTCAAATTCCTTAAATCGGACTAAGGCAGCAAACTGGTCAGTCTATCTGGATCCATCAAGGTAAGCCACTTAAGTATATTCCAAAGACTTTAATCATGGACAGATATTAATATGAACCTAAATCCTGAACATCTATGAAAAAAATGTGCATAATCTAGCATATCTCATACAAAATACTGAATGCATATCTGCCCCACAATAAGATGCAACGGAACACGACTCTTGATATGTCAACATCAGTATAAACCATTTAAACCTTGCATATTGGTCGGTGTGAATCTCGGAGATTAACAAGCAAGTTGTCACTTTTCAAGTCAAAGTGTACTATGTTTTTTCCATGTAGGTACTCCATGCCAAAGGCCACGTCCATTGCAATCAAAAGTCGCTTGCGCTTTTCAAGATTCCTAATATGATAACATTAGCATCAAGCATTTATCAATAAGGAAACATATTAAATCAGGGCAATGCAAACTAATAACTAATAGAAAAAAAAGGAACGTGGCCATGAATATATGCAGAAATTACCTGTCACTCTTCTGCAAGGCATTTCTTAAGGAACCATTAACCATATATTCAGTGACTGTTGCCACAGAACCCCCAGGGCCATCAAGCACAACACCATAGAAAGCTACCACATTTGGATGGTGCAAGTCAGCAAGCTTGATTGCCTCATTCCAGAAGTCACTTCTCTGTTTGATGCATCAACCGAGAATCATTCTGAAGTTAATTCTTAGGTCATGGAAGAGAGTTGGAGAAAATGGAGAACAGAACAATTAAAGAGACACAAACCATGCGCTCTTGCTCTGAAGGCTTTCCAGCAAAACATCTATCAGTAATGCGCTTGATTGCAACATCAGTGCCCCTCCATTTTCCATGATATACGGTCCCAAACGTACCAGAACCAAGTTCTGTCTGTTCTTCAAGATCACAGTTCTTTATAACCTAGTAAAGTTTCCCAACAAGGTGTTAGCTCTGCAGCGCTGACAACATAAAAGCATAAAGGGAAACATGCGAAAGACATCGAACCTGTAATTTTCCAAAACCTGATGCTAGAATGCCACAATTTGTTTTTTCTAGTTGCCTGCTCCAGACCTCCTAAAAGAAGAAAACAAAATAATATCAAAATAGTTCATCGTAGAGGAGGGTGGCATACAGAATTGTTTGATCTTTTTCTGTAATTACAAGGCAAAATATACTACAAGAACTGAGGAATAAGTGGACAAAATCACCTGAGTTGTATGTCCACACTTTACATCCATAAGATTATTTTGAACACTGCCATCCTCAATGTTATCACAGCAGGAAACATCTCTGGAATGCAAGTCAGAATTTGAAGGATTTCTCGAGTGCAAAACAGAGGCAGCTACATTCTCCGCAACAGCTTGAAGTTGTTGGTCTTCTGCTGAACCTTCAATGAAGAAGCCAAGACATAAAGAGTATATGATATGAGATGCATTACATTCTATCAGCAACAAAATAACTTATTTTAGGACTTCAACAATTTACGGACCTTTGGCTGACCGACTATGTTCGAAAGTTAAATTTTGTTTGAAAGACTGATAGAGGCTATCTTCCAACTGTGCTTCTAAACTTTGTTCCCCAAAGCTACCAGTATCCTCAGCAAAGGGATCCTGGCAAGAAAAGGTTTCTTTCTTCAATGCAGCTTTGCTTTGTCTAGCAGGTGGAAAGAAGGTACCATGCTGTATATTCCATGGATCCTGATTACTGAACAGTGAGTTCGGAGTATCCTGCACATCTCCAAATCTGACGGATGGAGATGATGAAGATAGTGCAGCATCTTCTGTGTGGGGGTTTCCAATATTCGGTTGAGGATTTGAGCCGGGAATGCCCCAAATAGGGGGTTGTGTAGCCTCATTGTGTTCCCCTGACCTGGAATTTTGCCTGTATGAAGAAGAACAAGGCAGCACAGCTGCAATATTATTTTGATTTGCATCAGCTATCAACTTTGACCTGCCAAAGTTATCCAGAATCACCTCTCCCTCTACAGATTTATGAGTGCTGTAACCTAAATTATCATTCCCACTGGGTTTATCAGCTGGCAGAAAAGAGTAGTCATTACTTACAAAAGCATCAGAATTGTGTATCTTGAAGGTGTCCATCCTTCCATCAATTGGTTTTAGATGGTCTTGTCTAATCCAATTATGTATCTCATCTGATTTAGAAACAACCCCAGTACGTTCATTAGTATATTCATTTGGAGATCCTTGAACCATACACTCTGAAGTTCGCATAGATCTTCCATCGACCATAGACATATCATTATTCATAGGTTTGTTAATAAGCACATCCTGTTTAACCCAGTTTTCAACTGGTACCATGTGTTGGTGGCCAACATCATCTAGATAAGACAGTGCTGCTGTTCCCATGAGCTCATCATTTGGAGATTGTTTTCTACCTTTCAATTCAATTTTTTCCTGGAAAAATGAGTTCCCGGCATGATTAAATTCTTCCGGCTGTGGCTCAATATTATGAGAAAGCCCAGTGGTCTCAGTATGATGCACTCCATCAGGAGGTTCCAGTTTGCCAACGACCCTGGGTCTGATCCCAGCCCCTTGTTCAGCAATGCCTTCCTTCAACGGCGCCATCGCCACTGGCATAATCATATTTGGTGCTTGAGCTTTTATGTTGTCCTCCATTGGGAAGCTATAGTGACTTGGGGTTGAATCAGGAACAGGACCTGCACCACTACCACGCTCATCCGGAACTACTGGATCAGAATGTGCATGCGGTAGTGTTGTCTGACACATAGAACAGTCCTCGATTCTTCGGAATTTCTCATGATTCGTTACCTGTTGTTGGGGTGATACTCCATCCGAGATAACAACGCGCTCTTGTGAAGGAACCTGAACCCAGCTATAATTGCCTCCAACTATGACAGGTGATACTTGACTCGCTGAAACCTGGTAAGCGTTGTAGCTAGGTTCTGCAGGAAGCTGGATAATCCTTACCCCTGATGTATTTTCATCATGGTATTGATCCAAAAGATGTTGCTGTGATTGCACCAACGGTTGTGGTTGAATAACATTCGGTCTCACACCAGCGTGACAAGATTGTGGAGCCACAGTCATTTGTACCCCGGGGATGACCTGATGATGCAATGCTAAGCCGGGAGTATTATCATGAAACTGCTGTTGCCTCAAGACAGTCCCGGTCTTTCCTACAAGCTGAGGGTTTGTGAACCTCATCTGTGAAGTAACCTGCACATAGTCCGCATGGTTCATAACCTCCTGGCTAGGATCAACACAAGTCTGATAATAAGGTGCAGGGGATGGAACTTCTATTCCAGCTTGCTGCAATCCAAAAGGCTGCTGGGGCAAAACAACAGGGACAGACCTTTCTAACTCAACCTCATTCTGAAAATAAGGGTTGTGGGATGGGGTTGGACCAGCCCTAGCCACAGGCATTGGTATCGAAACCGGTGTACTGGCCTCTGAACTCACTATATTAGCACTTGAGTCGGAGGAAGCTGCTGTCACATAATCTTTAGGTGATGACAAGGGCACCCCAGTGGCATCCCCTTGACCAGTAATTGAACTTTCAAAAGTCTCAGCCCCGCTCAAATCCGAATTCTGGGTTGAAGCAGCACTTGTAACACTCTCCTTCCTATTGATCCCACCACCAAAACCAATCGCATCTGTCGTACCAATCCCATTCACAGCATCAAAATATTTCTGCCCGGTATCCTGAAAGTCCCCCAACTGCATCCCACTAGAAACTTCCGTCTCCGAAACAGAAAACAGAAAAACTCTTAGTTTTGCAGAACCGTCAGAAGATCTATCAACCAACTTATCATACTCTTCCATCATATTCTCAATATCATCGTGACATGACACGGACACCAAGGCATCAAGATCCTCCTCAGGAAGCTGATACTTGATAACCACAGCCTGCCCATAAGTGTCAACCATCTTCTGTACCAAATCATTGAAACTCACATCCTTCCTAACACTGATGATCCGTGTTTGGCCCCCAACATATCTCAACATTCCATCACTAGGCCTAGGCAAAATCTTCCCACCAAAACTGCAGAGAAACTTCACCTTCTTCCCGGACACCGACTCATCACCGCCGCCACCACCCTCATCCCCGCCACCGTGATCGCTTCCACTACAGACCACTCTGCCGCCCCGGACCCCGCCAACACCATAACTAAAACCACTCGCATCATTGCAGGCTTTGTCCAATCCATTACACCCCACAAGCTTCCCCAAACTCAAAGCATTCCCGGCCACGACGCGACTGCCAAAGCTGGAAGCGCCGTAGTTAAACCCATACGCCGCGGCAGGGCTCACGTTGGCATGCGCAATGGGGCGGACGCACCACGTTGTGCCGGCGGAGGCCGCCGGCTGGTAAAAAAGCTCGCCGACAGAATTAGGAGTAGGCGGCGTGAGTGCGGCCGGCGAAATCATCGGCTCCTCCGCTATCGCGGCGGCCACATTCAACGGACGAAGATCCAATGGAACCGAATTCTGATCAAACGCCATGGCTGGAAAAAAAATATAAAAAAAGTCCGAGTCGTGATCGCAAGGAAAGTAATGAATGAGGAATGAATGTTGTCGTGGGAGATTGATTAAGGATTAACGATTAACAATTAATGATTAGTGAATTTGAAGTGGAATTAAAACCCTAGTAAAATTGGGGGGAAATGAGAGCAAAAAAAATAAATTGAAGGTTGTAGCAAGAGTGATGATAGATAGAGAATAAGAGAGAGAAAGAGAAAAAACGGTGAAGTCCCAAAAAAGGAAAAAAATAAGAGGAACGGTCACAAGCGTAAGCCCATTAATCCCTTCTCAGTCTCACTCGCCCCACAAATCAGCCTTCTATTTTGCGAATTTTTATTTATTTTTCTTTATTCTTTTTTCTTTTTTCTTTTTTCTTTTCTTCTTCTTCTATCCCGCTGCTGCTACACCATCGGAAAAAATGGGGAAATTTGCATATTTTCCCGGCAAAACGACAACGTCACAGTCAGAGGAGGAAGGAGACCCGATATTTCATTAAATAATCGCTTTCTTTTATTTAATTCACGTAGTTTATTACGAAACCAAATAAAAATTAATTATTATCATTTTTAATAATAACTAATTATCAATTTTTAATTGCGAGTTTTGAGGGTTATTTTATTCTGTAGGCCAACCCATGGCTAATTACTTGGGCACTTGCTCCCTCCACCGCCACCGAATGCTTCCTGCACCACCCCATACCAATTTTGCCCCTCTCTAAAACGGATGTCAACATCCGTTTCACCTTCAACGGATGTTGACATCCATCCATTCATATATTTTATATTTTAATTTATTTATTTTATTTAAAAAGAAAAAAAAATCTTCAACGGATGTGGCGACATCCGTTAACGGATTGCCACATCCGTTTTAATAATGTTTTTAAAACTATTTGATTATTATTTAAATACTAATATATAAAATAAATTAATAATTATTATTTTATTAAATAAAATAAAATTAATTCATAAATAATTAAATAATAATTTTAAATTAATTAAATAATATTTATATATTAATTTAAAATATAATAAATTAAAAACTAAAAATTTAAAAAGAAAAAACTTCATGTTACGACTGTTTTAATAAATTTTTAAAAACTATTTTATTATTTAAATAATAATACATAAATTAAATTAATAATAATTATTTTATTAAATAAAATAAAATTAATTTATAATTAATTAAATAATAATTTTAACAAAATTAAATAATATTTATATATTAATTTAAAATATAATAAAATAAAAAACTAAAAACTTAAAAAAAAAAAACTTCGTGGATTTAATAAATTTTTAAAAAGTATTTTAATTATTATTTAAAATAATAATATATAAATTAAATTAATAATAATTATTTTATTAAATAAAATAAAATTAATTTATAAATAATTAAGTAATAATTTTAATAAAATAAAATAAAATTAATTTATAAATAATTAAGTAATAGTTTTAAAAAAATTAAATAAAATTTATATATTAATTTAAAAACTTTAAAAAAAAACTTAAAAAAAAAAAAAAAAAAAAAAAAAAAAAAAAAAAAACTAAACGGATGTGGCACATCCGTTGAAGAATTTTTTTCTTCAACGGATGTCGACATCCGTGCAAGAGAAAGGAGGAGGTGTAGGATATTTTAAAATATAAAGGATAGTTTTGGAATTTAAAAAAAAATGTGGTGGTGTAGGGAACAATGTGTGGTGGTGTAGGGAGTAACCCCCGTTACTTGGACCCTTTGGTTTGAGCAATAGAGGAATGGGCCCACCAAATCTTTTTTTCACTACCAAACCAAACTTTCTTCCAATTTTTTTCTTTTTTTATTTTTATTTTCAAGAAAGATTTTTATTTATTTTTCTCACATGAATGAACCAGTTTGGAAGAGAGATTATTGTTTCCAAATTAAATACAGAGCTAAACCGGGCCTTTAATAAAATAAATCCAATTCCTTCTGTTAAAAATGATTTAAATTATATTTAATTGAATATACTTTAAATAAAATAAAAAACGGTTACTTACTAGTATATGAAAAAAAAAATTAAATATATATAAAGAGAGAGACTTATCTATAAAAACTAATTTGATATTAAAAAAAGTTACGTATTAATGTAAAAGGTGGAGTTGGATGTTAACGTATAGGAAATGAATTAAAAATAGAAAGTGTGATGATTTATGTTATAATTCAGAATATTCTATTATTATGTATTATTATGTTTATTTTATAAGATTTGTTTTCTTGGTGAAGAAAATGAAGTGGCAAACTGCAACTGATTTCTTTAAAGAAGGTAAAAAGGTAACCCAACAAGAAAGTCCCATTAAAAGAATATTTGAAACAGTGTTAGTGGTTAAGATAATGACACCTTAAACTTTTTAATAAAGTTTAATTAGAGTTAATATAGAATAGAGATCAAAGTGTTTAGGTAAAAAAGAAAGTGGATAATAAATAATCTTTATTTTCAAACAAAATATGACAAATCAATCTTTTTCTATTACTCTTATGGGTAATGACTTATCTCAAAGGCAATCTTAGGTTCAAATTCATAAAAGTTGTACACTCAATTGAGTCACAACTCATGCTGCTTCTTTATACCAAAATGAAGAAGAAACTAATAAGAAGTATCTTATTAGATTTTGTGGGAATCATAATGCATATACATTGTGATGTGATGTGTCCACATACATTTAAGTGTGCTAAGTTAGTCTTTGATTTTTCTCAACTTGTTAGGTTAAAAGCTAATTTAGTTTAAGTTTTATAATGGGAGTCCAACATCAATTTCTATTGTGAGAAAAATCTCTACAATATATTAGGACAAGATGTGTAATATTATTGTTTTAATTCATTACTAAAAATAGTGAAAATATTTTTGTTCATCTTAACAATTATTCTAATTTTACTTTATTTATTTGGAACATTGCGACACCAGCAAAAAAATATATTGAATGTAACAATGAACATTAATTTCATGTTATTATTTAATAGAAAATTATTAAATATATTTGTGATTTCTAAAGTGTAACATAGATTATATTTATTTATTTTTAAATTTTAAAAACTAAATTATATCAGAATTTGCATTAATAACAAATTTTAATTTTATACAAAATTTAAGAACAAAAATGATGAAATATTGCCTATAAACAAGTGATATTTTAAATACCCTGGTGGCTTTCGGAAGTGGAGATATTTATCATTGCTGTGTTAGATATCTTCATAACCCATGTCTAAGAAAGACACTTATACCTGAAAACTGCAATTGATTATATATTATCATGTTTGCAATCACGTTGAGTTTTTTTTCTTCGTTTTTTTTTTCTTTTTGAGATTTAAAATTATAATCGTTAGTTTTAAAAACATATCTAAAATATTTGAGACCAAACATGGCTATAATTATTAGCTTTATGTTTTCTTTGCCAGTGCAGTTATTAGTTTTATATGGATGCGTTATCATATAAAAGTTACCGGGGTGCAAAAGGAAGCAATCGAGTAATGAAATGAATTTCTTCTGGGCCCAATGAGCATCAAGCTGATAACCCAGAAACCACAAGCCTCTCAAAATATGAAGCTTCTTACAATGCAATGAGAGAAAGAGAGGGAGAGAAAGCATTCGAATGATGAACTGGAAAATATCACTGTTCTTATAGATGGAAATTTAATGAAGAGAAGATGATGTTATTTATTTATAAAATTAATCTATATAAATAATTTTAGTTAAGATAATAACAATAATAATATATTTAGTCTAAATAAAATTATTTTTTTTATAATTTAATATTTATTTATTTACTTTATAAAAACCATCAAAGTCTCTACAACCGCTTGTATTTTTATATAGTTTATAATTATGGGATAATTGTGTATTCACTATTAGGGACCATATGAGTTATAACCGAAACATATAAGTTTATGAAAATTAACTAGTTTATCAACTCGGGTGTTAACAATTGATAATTTGATTGATAAAAAAAGTGTTTTCTAAATTGTATACATTTTTGTTCCATCTTTTTATTATTTGGAACAAGTTAAGAAGTGTACGTTGAACATTTTCCTTGAAGAATACTATCGTGGTTATATTCTTAGATTGTGTCGAAAGAATTACGATTTCCCTAAAAATAATCTCAGTTTTTTTAATAACTACAAAATATTGTGGATTGGTGGGGAAAGCATTTTTCAGGAAAAAAAAATGAAGGAAAAAAATCTTGGAAACCCCAGTCTGGCAAAGTCCCGAAAACCGTTTGCAACAAGAAGAAGACAAAAGAGAATAGTGTCGTCATCTGTCAGAGATTCAGTTAGGAATCCACCATATCTCTGCTTCAGAGTTCACATTGTTTTCTCAAATTTCAATGCACACAAAATATCCAACACTAACAAACAAACCAGTGAGGGTGGGAGTGAAAAAAACACGCCATCATCATCACTTTCGCACTCTTAACCTTTTTATTTTTTTTGCCTTTTTCATGTTCCTCTTCTAGCGTATTGCACTTTTCCGTTGGTGGATCTCACGATGACGTTATCTACAAAAAAGCGAATTAAACAACAGGACAAAAACTATTCCAAAACGACGCCGCAACCGCCGCAACCGCCGCAACCGCCGCTTCGCTTCCTGTCGTCGCATTTCCAGATCTACCGCTGCAACCGCCGATTCACGTTGAGATGGTTACGGTGAGGACTTCGGCGGCGGAGACGCCGGCAATCTGGCGGAGAAGCGCTTGAGTTCGTCGATGGACCTCTCGTCGGAGGCGTCGTCTTCGAAGTTGAGTGCGTAGCTGAGCGCGTCGTATTGGAAGTCAGCGGAGTGGCGGCGGCGGTGGCGGCCACCGATGCGGTTGATGAAGTTGCAGCACTTTTCCTTCAAGTGCGGGAAGGGGAAATCGGAGGTGCGCGGCTTGTTGTGGAGAGATGCGCTTCGAACGATTTTGGGCCTGACGCGCGTGTGAGGGAAGCAGCAGGAGAAACAGAGGGAGAATCTGAGCCTGTTCTTGAAAGAGTGAGGCGATCCAGGTGTGGATTCTTCTTCCGCCATGAAGACGAGCGAGAGAGCGATGAAACTTGTGTAACGCAACGAAGAGAGAATACGAAAGATAACTAAATAGGTGAGAGTGAGGGAAAGAGCGTAGAGAGAAAATTACGAGAAAGGACAGGGAGGTTGCAGAGGGTGGTCACGGGAAAGAAGTGTGCATCTTGGGAAGAGAGACGCACTGACGCGTTTTTTAGGAGGCTATTTACGTCAATTAGTATATGGAAACATCGTATTCTTGACTATCAGAAATTGGTATGAGATTGCATTTGCATAATCATAACGTTTATCCAACACTTGTCTATAGCGGAAAAGCTTTTTTCTTTTCGCCTTTATACTCTTTTATACCCATTTTCCTTTTAAGATTCTTTTTCTGTCAGAACAACCTTTTTCTTATTGAAAAGGTTGATGTCTCTCTACTCTGACACCATTTCCAATGGGCTGTTGGCCAAAACTATAAAATTTAATACTTAATTATTGTAAGTATACTAACAATTTGGATTTTGAGAATAAAATATTATTATAATATAACAATTAAATATGAGAACAGATCAAATTAAAAAAACTTATTTAAAATATAATTAATATTAAATACGACTTCAAAACTATCATTTTTCTAAGGATGAGACAACAATATTAAATTATATATATACATTTGTTATATTAATTATAATAATTAAATATATAAATTTTGAATATATTATTTCAGTATAGTTGTAACATCCAAAAATATAATATTATACTATATAAAAAAGTCATCACAAGTCAATATTAAAAAGAACATTTATCAAAGATGAAAAATAAAGTAAGATTTATTGTCCTCCAAAATAACTATAACAACCACTTTATTAACAAAATGGTGATAACAAAAACTATACACAAGATAACTAACTAAGAATGTTATATGTCAGTTGCTCCTCCATATCATGATTGCTTAATGAAGACCTCATTACCTTCTGTTCACATCTACCGGATGATCATCGCCAATAAGAGAAACAAAGAACATACAACGAAATCATAAACAAAAGGATAAACTACATATAAAAAGATTCATACAATATTATAATATATGAAATGCCATAAGTAAATCACATATAAGAAACAACTCCAAACATCCTAAACATGTTAAGACTTAGATTGGACTGTCCGGACTTAGAATGATTGTCGAGCTATGGTGGGTTGTGCATTTGTGGTGGTCTCTACTGCTTTGCAAAGTCATTGTCAATGGGGTTCACCTTACCACAATCACAAGGTTAGTCTGTTCCACGCCTCTGATCATACTGGAAGCACCCAAGACTAAGACATTCTGCTACTCTTCACCACAAGTGTCAATCTTCTGTACTTGAGAATGAAAGACCATTACAGTTTTAAGATAATCCACAAGACTAAGCTCCCTACATTCATTCTAAACATACTTGAATCTCACCAAGAAGTTTCACCTTGGAACTTACTTTCATAACTTTGAAACCATACTAAAAACCATATACTTTCACATTGAATCCCAAAAAAAATTATTACTAACTATATAATAACAAGTAAACTTTTACACCATTAAAAGAATCAAAACATGCCTCAAGATTATCAGAGAACTAAGCTAAATTGAATAAAAACAATTCTTGGATTAGTCTCTCAGCGCACCAAACTCGCTAGGCGACCACAAAAACAATGAGCCAAACTCTTTCACTTCTCGCTCAACGACCACTCTCGTTGTGCGAGCATAGAGACAATGAGTCAAGCTCCCTCACCTCTCGCTTAGTGACCACTCTCGTTACTCGACAACAAAAACATTGGTTTAATCTCTCTCACCTCTCGGTCAGCGACCACTTTCACTGTGCGACAACAAAAACAGTGGTCCAAGCTCCCTTACATCTCGCTCAACGACCACTCTCGCTGTGCAAACACAAAGACAGTGAACCAAACTCTCTCGCCTCTAGCTCAACGACCATTCTCGTTGTTCAACACAAAGACAGTGAGCCAAGCTCCCTCACCTCTTGCTCAGCAACCACTCTCGCTCAACGAGACTTCATAATTTTGCTGCACCAAACTGCATAATTTGCACCCCTTAACCACTTTGAACCTATTTTACACATATTTTCCAACTTCTAATGCTCCTAGATCGTATTATACACTAAAATGGACTTAAACTATTGTATCTAAACTGACCTAAACTCATTTTAAAGTGATTGCTCACAACATTCCAAGCTAAAATTAACCGAAAACTCATTTTATAAACCCAAGTTGAATTCTACTAGTTATAGTTTGTTTTTAAACAACTTAGGAACTCCAACAAATCCTAAATGACTTACTAACACCAACCAAAATGACCATTTATGCACATAACCCAAAATTCAACTGTTCACTAGTTCAAACCCCCTTTAATCTAGTTCTAAACCCAACTTAACTCTATTTATCATCTACCAAACATTCTTACATCAAATTTCCTCCATTTCAATATTCAAACAAGTCATAAAACATCCCATAACAGACCCCAAATACCTCAAACCAATTTTTCATCCCTCTCTTACAGCTTCATTACCTAAAACCTCATTTTTCCTTCAAAACACCACCAAAACTCCTAAGTTCTCAACTCTTTATCCCTTAAACTTCACAACACACGTTCTAAACATAATTTTAACACATTAACATTCAATTTTAATCCAAATCATCATTCAATACAATTCATAGCAGCATTTCATCACCACGTACTCAAAATGCTCAATTAATTAAGTTAAAACTAGCACAAAACAAAATTTCCACCTAAATCAGTTTAATACTCATAAAATCTTCAAACTTGCACCACAAACATCAACTAAAGAAAAATCTAGCTTCCCTTACCTCTAGAAAACTTCTACCGGTCTAGAAAACTTTTACCAGTCTAGAAATCTCCAACCGTTGCTTCCACCGCAAGGAACTTCTAGAAAACCTACAAATCACCTATTGGTGATTGAAGACAAACCTTAGAACCTTAATGGAACCAAGAATCAAGGAAAATAATTTCTTGACACATGCAAAATAGAATCCCTTTGCATGATCATGAACCCTAAAAATACCAAAGAAAGGAGTACAAACTTACTTGCCCTAAACAGAGAATTGATTGGGTAGATAGGTAGACCTTGACGCCGTGATCATCTAGGCACCTCCTGATCGTCAAACAAATGATCAATGAGTTAGAACGCTAAGAGATATGTGAGAGAAAACAAAGAGAACTAGTTTTAGAGAGATAAAGTGTATTTTAAGTAATGAGACGAGTTTAGAAAATTATATTTATATTATGAAATTATTTGATAATAAAGTACTCGATCTCATTATTTTAATACAACTATCAACTCTAATACTCTAATTTGTGGTTAAGATCCGTCATTAATTATAATTATTAAAAAAATTATAGTCATTAATTATAATTATTAAAAAAATTATAGTTGTATCACACAATTTGTTATTAAACCTCTTTTTGTTTTTTTTTAATAAGTAGCAAACCTTTGTAATATGATATATAAAAAAATCATTACTCAATACATAATATTTTGTTTAAAACTTTTTAAATTATAAAAAAAAAGATATTTAACCGGAGATAGAGCGAAAACTGTTTTTTGAGTAACATTTATTCATCATTGTCTTTAACAACTAATAAGTGACATTCTTGTAAGATTTGCAACTTGAAAATAATAAGTTCATCTTGAAGTAATTAAATAATACAACACGCTTTAAAAACCATACTACCAAAAGGAAAATTAGAAAGTTATTCCATTATTTATCACATGATTAATTTTTCAACATTGAAGCAAGAAAACACCCTTATTTAAATGCTCTCATATTTTTAGAAGAGTATCGACTTTTATCAATACTCTTCTATGTGGATCAATCAAAACATCAAGGAGTTTCTTCAATTTAGGAATGTTTATTTTTTCAATCCGTACATCAAATACTAAAATTTAAACTTGTTTGAAGTATAATTTTAAAAAATTATATTAGAAATTATTGATTCGTATATAGACTTATTTATGTTGGATTTTTTTAGAAGAAAAACATTAGGGAGATTGATAATAAAGATTTATGAACAAACTCATTTAAAAATATATGACTCCAATTTCATTTTAATTAAACACAATGAGTTCATGAGTTTTATAATTATATTGTTTATATTCAATGTGAGATTTTATAATTCAAAAATATTTTTTATATACAGAATTCATAAATTTAGAACTTTTTACGTATTTTATATCTTATTCATATAAATCGGTTAGTAAGATGAATTATTAATTTTAATATCACTTATTAAGTATTTTGACAAACATAAGAAAAATTCAATACCAATAAATCATAAATAAAAAACTCATATAAGAAGTCATGATATCACATTCAACCCAAAAGTTTATACTTTATAAATTTGTATACTTACATCTTATTCATTTTTAATTATTTGTAATGCGGATTTCCTAATCTTGAATCCTTAATAGTTTCTTAATGTCTTATTCGAACAAGCTAACTTTATTAGTTTCATTGTTAAAATGATAAATTCATATAATATTAAATGTGTTAATAACCAATAAAATGTTAAGAATCAATTACACAGAGAGTGAAATGTGAACATACATAAATAAAAAATGTGTACCTTTATCGTCAAAATCTTGAAACAAATCTTATTCATCCGTTTCGTCTCTGTAAATTTAAATCTTAATATTTTTTTTATAAATGAAAATGGGGAAAAGATTTAATATTGTTTACTTTTAATAAATGATTAAAATATCTGCTTAAACATACATAACCATTTAAAAATGAATAATATTATTTAATATATTATAACTTTTTATTCTCAATATGAAACATTGAAAAGGGATATGGTAGATTTTGAGATACTGACTCAATAACTTTTGTGCTTCGAAATTCATGTTTTATATTCTGAAAAGAAGATTAAAATAATGTCATGGAATGTATAGAAACTCTAACCTATCTTTTTAATGAAAAAAATAGTTATATTGCTAATAATTTGTTAGCAATATAAGATTTGTATTTAGTCCTCACCAAACTTGATGATTTGTTATTTAATGATGATTTGTATTTTGAATGATAAAATAAGATGCAATGGAATGCTTTAAACCAAAATGATAGAAAGAAGTCTCCTTTATTTCCATAGAAGTTCCAAAAACAAAAATCCATTTATAAAACAAAATTATTAACCGTTTATCATACTAAAAATTATCGATAATTAAAAAAATTCATTATTAATTACTGATAACCTAATTCCTTGAATAGAATTTGTCTACAGATATTATGATTTTTTTTTCATTTTATTTTTCTTGTTATTTTTCTTCTCATTTTTTATTTTCTTTCTCTTCTTTCACAGTTATTTGTCATCATCACTATTGTTTATAGTTGTTGTTATCACTGTTGTTGCTATGTTTACTATCTTTGGCTCATCATCCTTCTGATATTCTTTTTCCTTCTCTACATCCTTCTTTTATTCTCACTATTTTTATTTTATTTATAACACATTTCATTTTAAATTTTACAGAAAAACTTACATTATTTTATGGATATTTTTTTTAAAATTCAATAATCTACCAACAATATTTTGAAAATTTCAATTTCTGACAAATTTTAAAATAATTCATTATCAATTGATTTACGAATTATAATTAAAGCTAAAAAATAACTTTAAATATATTTTACTAAAAACATTTACTAATAAAAATATTCATTAATAATAAAAATTCTACATTATTAACCAATTTTATTCAATAAATTTATTATTGATCGAAATATTTAGCGTGTACTGAAATTTTAAAATTTATTTATAAAATCTACTTTAGCAACTAATTTTGTTTTCATTAATAAATATTATTTTACCGATATAACTTTTTTTATTTAAAAATTTCGTTTGTAATATAGTATTCTTTTATAGTATTAATTGACTTTCTATATTCAATAACTATAATTAATAATAACAAAATATATAAAATAATAATAATAATAATATACCAAATGTTTTCATGCAAGTTTGTTTATCTTATATCTCCATATATTTTCTTAAACAGTAAATAAATAACACTTAGAATATTTTGAATTATGAAAAATACAAAAATAAAATAAAATTTTAAATAAATAATTAGATGTCTACAAATATAATAGTTTAAATAAAAAACAATATATTAGATAACTCATACTAAATTTATGAATAAAGATTCTAATAAATTCATAAAATTATGTCAAACCATAGAAACATTATTTAAATAATAAATTTATATAATTATATAAATATATGTAAGTTACATAAATTATAAAAAATATTTAACATTATATAAAATTGTATAAAACTACACGTATATATGTTACAAAATGGTATAAAATTATAAATTTTTCAAAGATTATATAAAATAAGAAAATTATAAAAATTACAAGGTTATATAAAATATACTATTTATATGATTTAAAACAATATTATCATTTACAAAAATTTAAAATATATTAATCTATTATTAGTTTGCAACTACATAGAAATATATTAATTAATAAAATTATGTAAAATTAAAAAAATTATAAATTAGAGGATGATATAAAAGTGTATTATTTAAATGATAAATTTATTTTAAATATATTTTTCACATGTAAGATCTTTAAAATGTTGGAGAAAAAATAATTCAAGAGAAATTCCATTATTAATATATTTTTATATAATATTACGATTCTTTGAAGATTAGACTTAATACGAACTAATTATCATTAATATTGTTTAGTTGATTTATCTTATAACCCAGTAGATCAGTAATGAACATGAAATTTTCTTTATATTTTCATTGACAAGAGGTTTTGAAATATAGAAATTTAAACCTGATTCGTGAGGAAATGAAATCTAACTCAAAAGTACTCAGTTTATAGTGGGCCTAATGGGCCTAATTTTCGAAAATAATTTGATTTAAGACTGAACCATATTATTTAGCCCAAATGTAATTCATAGGCTTTCTTTTATTTTTTTTTCTCATTCAAGATAAAAATATTTGGACAAACGCAATATAGTTATTATAAATTAGGGGTGGTAAAATGTTAGGTGAGAAAAAGTTAATTTACTTTTACCAAATTACCAGTGCATTCTAGTGGTTAGAAGAAACTTCTTTTATCTTCAATTTAGATTCTGGATTGAGAAATAATAAAAGTTAAAATAGGATTTTTTTTAATCAATTTTCTATATGATGTCACTTTTGTATTCTTTTTTTATACAACTAATTTAATTGTATTTATTATCACTATTACAAAGAGTTATAGTAAACCTATCATATTTTAGATTCTTCTCTCAAGTTATTGGATCTCTTTTAACATTTTTTTTTTTGTAATTAAATCTCATTTCATTGTTAAACATACTCTAATCCAATTCATGCTATCAACAATGCAGTTTTACTGACTAAAATATATGTCTAGCTACCTCCATCTAGCTATTCCATATTGAAAGTCTCTTCAATAAATATTTCTTTTAATGTATTATTATTTTAACTTCACCTAAAATTGTTTCAACTTCTATTTAGTATTTCAATTTACATTAATTAAAATCTTGTAAAAGCACAACTTTTTAGAATTTTTTTTCTTAAAAAAAATCACACAACTTATTTATCAAATAGTAACCATTTATAAATAATTAATATTGCATTATCTTAGTCCAGTTAGGTGAACAGCACATATATTGAAGCTACCAGGAAAGTTCGAGGACAGCGGTTTGTGGTTTCCTAGAAACTTACGAAACCCCATTTTGTATTTATTATTATTAATAAGATTTGACGAGAAGTGAAGAAAGAGAGAAGTTGTTTGACAGCATTGTTGCAATCGAAATCATGTCTGGCATGCTTCCAGGAGTTGAAAGTGCTCGAAGAAGACGATTGCATAGCAACAGTTCTTCTCGTGATTTCATCAGTGGTTCCTCTCTGTGTTTGTATGCTAACAGGAAACTCCGATCTCCTCCTTCTTCCTCTCTATTGGTTCGTATCACTTTTATTTCTTAATTTTCATATTTTTTCCCCTCTCTGTCTGTGTTTAATGGGATGTGATGTTTGAATTGAATCAGGAAAGAAACACGGTGAATCAGGCCGACCCAGATGAAAATCTGGGAGTAGCAGCACTGGAAGCCAAGCGCAGATTAGATCAGAGGTTTGCAGCATATCTCACAACAGAAAACACATCACAAAGCAAAAGCCTTTTTGGATACTTTGTCCGAGCAACTCAAAGCAAATTAAGATGAAATTTATTTTTTTTAGTTTCTGAGATTGTTATTAGTCTAAGTAATTAAGAGAAAAAACAAATTATCCAACAATATGTGAAGATGTTGTACCACTTCTTAGATTGGATCAGCAAGGAAGTTGATTGCATCAAATTTATGCTGTGTTATTTGTTTTTATGTTCGAGATGCTGCTTCACATGGTTGAAAAATATGGGTTTGATAGTTTCTATATAGGTTTTTTATCAGATGGAACTCACTATTCAATTTATTTATCATTGTTCCAGAAAAAAAATACTTCTATCACATAAATTTTTATGAGTAAAAGTATAATGTTTTTATAGAGAACAATGAAAAAAAAAAGGATAAATGAAAGATGTAAAATATTTTAAAAAAATTAGGGGGATCAAGGATAATTTTGTTCAAATTAGAACAATTATAAAATACAATTATTCACAATCCTTAATAATTAAAATTATGAGATTATATAATTAATAGATATAATTATGAGATTATACTTATCCTCATTTTTATCCATTCCTTTATTCAAATAATGGAACATTTAAAGATGAATTATAAGAGTTACATAAGATTTTGGTATTTATAAATTTGATTTCTATTCAGATTAGTACTTTCAAAATAAGTTTATCATATTTTATTTTAATATTTAAAAGATATATTAATTTAATCATAACTTTGTTATTTTTTAAATGAATTTTCCATAAGTAATACAAAAGTTTTACTGATGTGTAATATTTTAAAAATAGTGGAGTTATTTTCAAGACCAAATCAATATATTTATTAATGACCAAAACAAAAGTTTTATTAAAAGACACCCACACAAATAATTTCTCATATTCATTGATAATTATATTATGTTTCTTACATGTATAAAGAATGCACATATATATTTTCATGAAGCAGTCAACAAAAGTTGTGTTACATTTCATAAATTTTGAATAAAAAAAATGTCAACAAAAAGGAAAAGATAGAAACAGTAAAAAAATTGATTAAATTCTGTATAAAAATTAATTTTTTTTTTCAGTGAAACAATGTAAAAAATAACTTGTTTTTCATTCCATTATGAAAAGGAAAATAATAATTAATGAAAACAGCTTGGGACTAGTCACATGCATAGGGAGTTTCTTCCACATTCCAACGGCTAGTTTGTAATTGTAGCATGAAGTGGCTGTTTATAGTATTCTTCGAAAATTCAAAATATGACGAATTCATAATTTCAGACACCTTCTTCAACTTCTACAAAACTAAAAACATCATCACTCTTTTGCCACAAAAGTCACATTCTCTGTTCAGAGACTTTCTTCTAACTTCATCAATCCATAATGGTGTACTCCTATTACACGCCCACCAACTACTCAACCCTCCATGACTCCATCACCTCGCTCTGTAAGACCATTCTCCCTTTCAGCTTCAAGAAACGACCATTACCTGCCGCAGAACACAAATTGTCCAAGCTGCAATCAGACAGCCTTAAATGGCAGCAAGACTCTTTCCACCAGGTCTTAAACTTGATGGGTCTCCACAAAGAAGGCATCGTGGCTGAATCTGAGGTCTCTGCCTTCAGAATTCACTTGCTAGA
Organism: Vigna angularis; assembly: GCF_016808095.1. Taxonomy (NCBI): domain Eukaryota; kingdom Viridiplantae; phylum Streptophyta; class Magnoliopsida; order Fabales; family Fabaceae; genus Vigna; species Vigna angularis. The sequence continues at coordinate 11,451,056 of NC_068970.1, read as the reverse complement.
CACCCTCATTGTTTCTCCTCCAGAACAAGAACACCCTGTTATACTAAGAGACAAGCTTCTCTTTCTCCAGGTCAGTTTGAATCAGAGTAATTTTTCGATGAAAGAAAGCAAATATTTGGATCTTTTTTAGTTTGGATTCATGGTAGATGATTTAGTATCAGGTTTAGAGTGGTTTTAAGTAAATGTTCGCATGTTTGATTTTGTGTTGAACAGTTGATTATAGATCTAGAATTGATTTTGAATGAAATAGTTTAGGTAATTATTTGGTTTATATGAAACACTAAAACATGCATTTTTACAAAGTTAAAATTCACTATCAATATTGCAAAATGTTTGTTGAAACTTGGATTTTTCTGTCACAAGGAACTTCTGTATGCGAAGTGCATTTCTGAAGAGGAATACCATTCTTCTAAGAGGCCATTGCTTCAGAGGCTGGCGGCTCAAGGAGCTCAGATTGAAGCCAGGGATGTGATAGTGGCAAAGACTAAGGAGTCAAAAGAGAATTTGGAAGAAGAGTGGTCGGTGATTGACTTGAAGGATGAGAAATGCTCTGTGAACAAAGAGAATTTGGGTTGTAAGAGCAGATCTAATCAGGGATCATCGATGAAGCAGATTAAAGGAGCTGCCTCGGTTTTTGGCTTTGGCAGAGCTGGGAAAAATGGGACAGAAAAGAGCATATTTGATTCACCTTCTTTGTCTGCAAAAAATGAAAACCCTTTCTGGGATGGTCAAACAAAGGGAGCACAGAGTGAAGGAGGTTCAATTCTTATGGAGGAAAGTGAGCCTCCAGAAGCAGTTAAGGAGAGTAGTGGTTTGGAGAAGTTAAAGAGGAAACCATTTAGGTCTTTGTTTCATAAGGAGCAAAGAGAGACACATGGTGGTGGTGGTGCTGAGCAAGATCAAAGATCAGGGAAATCAGTCAAAAAGCAATGGGGATTTGAAGGATTCAAGAAATGGAAGAGAAATGAGTCAGAAGATGAGACATGTTCTTTGTCACATAATGAAAGGTCAGATAATGAGGCCTTTTCAGGTCCCTTTGCAAAGGGATTTGGGGAGGGACCTGACACCAAGTTAATGAAGAAGAAGTTGCATTCTGATGGTTCTCCATCTGATTTTTTCATAGATAAGGTCTCACAATCCTCTTCCCATCCTTTCAATCCATGAATCTCATTTCCTTATTCAGTTGATTTGAGGCATGTAATGCAAAATCTTTTGTACACCATAAACAGGTTTTGGGAGACAAGATAAAAAAGGAGTTGTCTAGAATTCAAACAGAACTCAGCAGCACAAACCCACATCTTAAATTTTCGTTAGTACAATCTCATATGTATTTCATTTTTCTTAGCTTTTTGTTAATATGAAACTTGACAAGTTACTTGTACAAACAGGAATGATCAGATTGAAGCAATTTCAACCAGAATTCCAGTGGACAAGGCTGAGTTGAAAAACTACTTTCCCAAGTGAGTCAACAACACAAACCCCTCTTCGTATACGTTGAAAACGTTGAATTTTCAGCACTGGATAACTTGTTTTTATGTAATTTTTGAAATTGAAGATCTTGGTGTGACCGATATGGTGATGTTGTGCTGGACGTTGTGAAGAAAGAATTCAAAGACCATGTTGCGGAAATGGAGAACATGCGCAACGTTGCTAGAGAACGACACAGCAACTCTAGGCGCTGGACAACAACAACATTTGACAATGACGAAAACATTCACCCAAACCCTTTTGGGCACCGTGAAAACTCAGTTCGTTGCAGTAACATCAATCCATTTTCTCATGGTTTTGCTTAGTTTAAGGTCTGGATCATGCTTCCTCTCTACGAAGCTCGTCCGTACAGTATCCGTTGTATTTCAGACAAAAAAACCTATAATTTGTAATTACTGTCTCTATTATCGATAACCTACTTTCAGCCAAGGCTATCAATGTTTCTACTCTCTATAATCCTGCATTTCTGGTGACAAGTCAAAATTTGTTCTGAAAGTTATGTTTTGCCTTCAAATTCGTACTTTGTAATGGTGTTCGCTCGAACATACAGTTATTATTTGATGTTTCCCGTATTAAAAAGAAAGGTTCACGAATAATGTGGAGACAAAAAGTCAAAATCTTCTACTCTAAATCCTGGCCGAAAACCCAAAGATTACTTTGTTAATTAGGATAAAATTATTTCATCATTGTAAAACTTGTCCCATTCAAACTTCTAATACACATACAAAAATGCAGCATATTAAAATATATGCATTCTATATATATATTTTTTTATAACAAATATCTTCGAACGTAAAAATTATATAATTTTTATTTGCAATGAACAGTTTAAAGTTTAAGGTTTTGTAACATATTCTAATACATGTACTGTATAAGACAGATACTGTTTTATATATAATTGATATTTTAAATAAATGAATATCTTTGAATATTTAAGTCATATTTCCCTTTTCGGATGAACAATTTATAATTAAAATAAGACCAGGGTTAATGATTTACAAATTCTTTACAAAAAAACACATTAAGATTAAATTTAGGGATAAATATAGAAAATCAGAAACTCAAAAAGACAGACAATTGATAAAATTAAGTATAGAAAGAAAATACAGATATAACTTTTAGATTATTATAGGAAAAGTTTAACTAATTACATAAATAGCCTGTGAAATGCACATACACACTTAAAAAGTATCAGAAAATATTTTTTGATTAATTAAAATTTGGACCAGAACTGTGTTGATGTTTTCTCATAAATTAAGAACAAAACTGAAATCATTTCTCTCATTATTTTTCCATTCTTTAGTTTTCTATTGCAGTGACAAACTCCGTTCCCTTTTGTTCCTTAGGTTCCATGAACGGAAGAAAAAAAAATAAAGTTCCACATACAGTATAAATCAGCTGTGTCATAAGGATATGTGCTAGAAAAATAAGACTACGGAATGATCATAAAATTCTGATACAAAATCTTACTTTGTACTCCAGACTCTGAAAATATTTTATGCATATCATTGGCGTGGCCGAATATGCTTTTAAGCCATTATTTTTAGCTATTCCAAGGTACAGTTCGTATCGATTTAGTCTCTTAATGATCTGTGATGTCGATTAGTCCTTTGAAGATTTTCGGTGACACCAAAACAGTATCTTGGTGAAGTTTATGTGTGACAATAGCTTGAACAATGTTGATGTGAAGTGTGTATCTTTAAGAGGACCCAAATGGAAGCTTGGTCTAAATTTAAATATTTACATTTTATGTACAATTTCAGTGAGATTGCACTTCTGAGTTGGCAGAAGACTCTGTGAACCCTCCACAGACATTGCCACGGCACAGAGGACATACACTGCATAAGAGGAATGCTAGAGAAGTTATTATCTAAAAAAGAATGATAAAAGAATACTAGTTTTGGTTATAATGACAGTACCCGTGTATTTCTTTAAGCCACTTATCCACACATGACATGTGATACTCGTGGAGACAAGGAAGAACTCGTATTTGGTCCCCTTCTTCGTACTCCGCCAGACATATGTAACATCTATCATATTCCAAATTAATGTTTAAGAAATTAAAAAAAAAAAAAAACATATATTTGATTGACACAACTAGGATTATGTTATGATGACCCTTACTGTTCAACATCATTGCCTCCATCAGCCATTTCAACCTTTTTGTGAGATTTCAGGGGAAAGGAATCAACAATTGATTCAGGGGCAGGGAGTGAGACCATGGATAGAGACAGCGATCCCGGTTGCCGATGGATTTCATCTAAAACCTGCAATTCAAAACACCAGATGACATCTCAGCACTACCAAAACTAAAATTTAAGATGTGTAGAGTTTAAACAGTGCAAGAAAAACTAGCAGCAAACAGTAAATACGAGAGAAGATTGAAACCTCAAACAAAGCCTCAGCCAGCATGACTATTCTTGAAATACTTGCTCGAGTGCTTGATTCCTCAGCCATTGGGGAAGACTCACATGAGCACATGCCATCTGCATGGAGTCCTAGTGGACATGAATTCCATCGCCCAATCTCGTCAAAGCCGCCACGAAGCCTATCCCAGATCTATAAAAGTAATCAAACAGCTTAAGCAACATGAAAGGGGTCATGAACCCAGATAACAAATCCAAGTAGGTGATATAAGCAGTTTGAGGCATTCTATGCTCCAAATTTTTAAAATCACCTCAGATCTTGAGTGCCGCATTCTTCGTTCATTCAATCTGTGAATTCTGCTGCCCATATATGCAGAAGCACCTCCAACTCCATCATTTGACAAATCACCACCGAAATCAACTAGCCATCGATCTTGAGATCCAGGATCATCGGCACCTCCGGTAGAGAAGACAATGGTTGGAGAATCACCAAGCCTTCTAGAACTACGCCGTGAAAAAGCATCCCAAAATAATCTTCTACCGTTCCTTCTGGCGTCATGATCATTGGCATCAGCATTGCTTCCAGACAAAATGTTGGAAGATATTGTGACCACGTCAACTTGAAGCACACTATCATTTCCTGTTCCTCTTTCCCGATTGGATACAAGAATACCTAAACCTGAAGGTATTGTCTCACGGCATGGTTCTTCTTCTGGTCCTTGAGAAGTTGCTGCTGAGTTGGAACCTTGAGAAACAAAGTTGGAAGAATTTTGGATAGATATGAATGCACTAGTGTGATTCTCAACAGAAATTTCCCCAGAACTGAAATTCACATGCTCCTGAGGGGATGAACTTCTTTGATGCACTGTCTCCTGAGAGACTTGAGAGACACCACCTCTAACAACTGGATTATTAACGTCATTAACTACATCCTTGTTAGCAGAAACATTTGCACAGACTGGATCTGAAGACTGCTGTGCTACAAATGGAGTACTAGCTGTGTTGCTACTATCACTATATGATTCACGACCACTATGACCAGCACTTACCTGACAAGGAGGGGCTTGCTCCTCGTGTTCAGACAAGCAGTTCCTCTGACTCTGTGTTGCAACGTTTCGATAAGAACATCCAGCACTAGTATTCCCATGGAATTCCGTTCTCATATCAGGTGAAGTTGAAGTTTCAGCAGGGGGACTGCAGCTAATTCTAGCTTCTGTACATGATAAAGATGATTCCTCAGTGACTTTATGAATTTCACCATCAAAATTTCTTGCTAAATGAACCTGAAGTTCAGATGAATGTTCTTCCATCTAAAAACACAATATAAGAATATCACTTCCTGCATCAACCTGTCTTCAACTATTTAAACAGTCTTCGCCAATTGTACCATCTATTTCACATAGCTAGTGCACTGAATTTCAAATTATACTAACAAGTTATGTTTTCCTCTCGAAAGTATTCAATGAGTCAAGAACATAAATTATCTTTGGAATGCATCCTTGTATAGATTCAAACGCGCAAAAAATAATATTGACCAACTCGTTTCCAAAATTCAGACGAATCACACAAAGTAAATGAGCGTCACTGCTAGCCAGTGAATGGCGAATTCAAAATCTTAGAGATGCTAGAGATTTGCACCATTTACTGAATCATTAAAACCACCCGGCGAAAACAATAACATTAAGCCAAACCCGATAATCTGACAAAGAATGATACAACGGGCAATTAGGCGTCAACAGCCGATAGTCCCATTGATTAAGCTCAAATAAGTCAACCAGCAACCAGTATAATTCAATTGATAAATTACCAGATAGAGAACAAGTTCATGTATGAAAGATGATCTCACACAAGCAATTCCGGAAAAGGAAAACAACTACCTAAAAAAAATCAATACTTTTACAAAAATTCTATCCCTAAGTCAAGCTCAATCGATTGGCTTTGCCCTTTGAAAAACTAAATTTGCATTCTACAACTACACAGAAAAAAGAGAAGGCCACGGATTTAAAAAAAAAACAGACACATATCACATATGCTTTACTTTTATTTAGCCCTGTGATCAAGGAAGGGGATCAGACGGATGAATCCCAGATGTGAAAAATCAAATTTTTGAATTTTAAAAGCGTTGGAGAACGTGAAAAAGGAAACGGGTATTAAGGAACGAGGGTGGAAGAAGGGATTTTGGGGGAAGATGGAGAAGGGTACCTGATGAATGGAGCGAGAGGTGGAGGTGCCACATAGAAGAGACGATAATCTGAAGCGGTTGACCCTGTGAGTAGAAGAAGCAGAAGGGCGAGTGGCGGGTCTACTAGAGGAGGAACCCATGATCTTGAAGAGAGATAAAAGAGGAGAAGAGAAGAGAAGATTAGCGACACAGAAAGAACACACCACAACCAAGTAGCTCGCTTGCTAGCTAGATGTAAGATGTGGATGCTTATTGCTTCATCACAATGGAAAGCATACCAACTTGGAGCTTTTCTTCATTTTCAATTATTTCCCTACTTTGGGGGCTCTCAATTCAAACACTCATAGAGTGTTTTCCTTCTTGTCTTTTTAGTATTATCACTTTATTTTATCACTTTTTTTTTTCTAAATTTGTTTTGAAATATGATAAATAATATTTATTAGTATTTTTAAGTGAGAAAAAAAAACTCAAGTTTGACTCAAAGAAGACTATAAGAATAACTTCTTTGTCACTTCTTTAAAATACATTGGAGTTTGCACTGTTAAACTTTCAACCAAAAAACACCCTTACATAAAATATTGTTTAAGTAGAATGAAATTATTTAGAAATGAGAAGTTTCTCTTGCCTTTTTGGGTGTTATTTAACATAGTTGGATATCAAAACTTGAATTAAAAAACATTGGATAAACTGAAATAATCTAATGTTTATTATGATGTTTTTTTAATAACTGCAAAATTTAGACTTGTTTAATAATCAATTATAGGTATAATCCATTATATCAATTATTGGTTATATTCAAAATAATTTTGTGCCTTAAATCAGTTTGCTGAGAATATATTTTATGATGGTTCTAATTAGGGATGGTAATTTTACCTGCGAGTACGGGTATCTGCAGGTAAAATCCACGGCGGATAGTTACTATCTGCGAGTATTTATTACCCGCGGATAACGGATAGCGGGTATTTTAATACCCGCTTCTAAATGGGTTGGGTATGGGTAGTATACTACCCGCCCCGCGGGCACCCCGTTACCTGCAAAAAATTAAAAAAGTTTAATAATTTATATATCTTTTAATTAAATTTAATTAAAAATAAAATAAAATAATATTTTATTAGGTTAAATTTAATTAAAATTAAAATTTATATTATATTATATTATATATATTTTTGTAATTTTATTTTAAAAATGTATTAAATATTTTTTTTATTTTTTGCGGGTATCCGCGAGTTTTAAAATACCAGCAGGTATTTTTTAAACGGGTACCCGCGCGGGTAGCGGGTTCAGTTTTATCCGGCGGGTCGGGTTGCGGGTAGACACTACCCGTCCCGACCCGCCCCGTTGTCGTCCCTTTGTACTATATGAAATATACCGATCAGAATTAATTGTCATTTATGGACAATTAACATGTATTAATAGGTCAGATTGTCTTACACTTTACAAATATACGGTATTATTGGGTTTGATTGCCTAAAAAGTTATGTAAATATACAATTGATGTCCAGGTACAATCATCATTTTCTATCCTAATAAAATATAGACATCTTTATGAAACATATCTAACTTGAGCGTCAGAGTGTCTTCTGCAGGTCAACAACTCATTGGAGTGGATCGCGTTCTTGGAGAGGATTGAAGATAAAAGTAAAAAGCATAACAAGGAAGGACGACCGATCCTCAGACCAATTCAACCGAAACAATAATTAGTTTCATCAAATGTTAAAAAAATAAAAATCAGTCTTTACACGGAAAAAAAGGTGCCCATGAAGATGTTGAAAAACATCCACAAGCTACAAATTTTCATATTCAAAATATAACTTATATTTTCAAAATAACTATATATAAAATAATGGTTAACGATGTTTATTATTAACAGTACAAGAAAAGCATCCAAACAAATAATACATAAAATTTTAAGAAGATGATTCATTTAGAGGCTCTGAAAGGTTAATAGAGATGTGAATTGTTGAATTACATATTATCATTATTATGTACGCAACAGTAGTAAAAGAATGAATGAGATGGTGTTAAAATTATGTTAAGTTTGAAAATAAAATGAAAAGGAAAAGAGGCAAATGATAATAGCAGAAGACAGATTGTAGAACAAAAAGCCAAAACAGCTCATAGCAAGTAAAAATGTGGTCTGTTTTTTGTTTTGTTGTGTAATTGGTCATAGATGTGGTTGCAATAAAGAGAGATGCGTGATAATAGAGCATAATAATTTGCCAAGTCAACAAAACAAAAATTGTTACTTCAATCAAATCTAAGTAATTTAGAGAAAAACAACAAAAAAAACAAATGCTTTGTAACAATGTTGTATACGGTACACTATTGACTTTGTCTGCAAAACATAGTTGCCCGTTTCTTCTCTCTACCATAAATGATGAATAAACAAACCAACCGTTTGTTCCTTACTCTGTTTGAATTTAAATTGGGTACAACGTCACATGTTCTTTCACTCTACAACCGTGTCGTCTAAACTATCTATTTTTTTTTTCTTTTTCTTTTCTCAGATTCTTTTTCTTTTCTACGGCTCTTTCTTGACTCAATTCGTACGTGGAGGGTCAAGTTATGTCATAAAAAAATTGTGTTTAAAACTTGTTAATTAATTAATAAATAGATAGTTGTTATTTGGTTGTGGGTTTGGGTAAATCTTTTAAAAGACAGAAAAAAAACCGATAAATGTTTAATTTTTTTTTACTTTAATTCTTTTTGCCGTTAAAATCCGTACATGTGATGTTTTTGAAACGAAATTGATCTACACCATTGCTTTTGTGTCAACTGTTTACTATCCAACACGTGGTTTGAAAATAATTGTCAAAGTAATAAAAAAAGTTAGAGCACTTGAAATAATGGAAGTATGTGCTAAATATTCAAATAAGGCTAACGGGTTTAATGTTTTTTCTTTTACGTTTATTTTTTCAATTTTGTTCGTCTCCTAAAAATTTAAATTAGGCAAAACTAAGGCAACCTAGGATCTCAACTCTATTGGTCTGTAAATTCACTTAATCTTTTCTTTGCATCTAGTTGTTTATTCTAGAAAGAAAATGACACATTATAAAACAATAAATATATTCTTATTTCAATTACAATATTGTTGTTCACTATTAAACAATTTCTTGAATTATTATTTTTATCAATGTCAATGAAATTATTTCCATCACGTATGTTAATTTATTTTAACTGACACTTATAAAAAATATTTTTCGATTGGTATTATTTATGTATGGATGAAGGTAAAAGTTATTTGCTAATTTACAAAGTTTTCTCAATATGATGAGATTACATTTTAGTGGATGCAAGCTATATTTTTTCTTATTGAAATATACAATGGTTAAACTACTCCACTGCTATGTCGTGTTTAGAATTTTAGCATTTGACGGAAATTGAAATACTAGACTCAAACAATAAAATTAAATAATTCAATAAATTTTAATTATTTTTGTAATTAGAGATATTTTAAAATGCACCCAATTCAAATTCAATATATTTAAATTTAAAAAAAAATGTACTCCTTTTTTTTGTCCTAAACTACGGCAGCGTGTAGGTGACAAGAAATTATTATTGAAATGTAAATTTAGGTAAAATATTATCAAATTCCTATTTATTAATTTTTATCTGAATAAATTCTTTTATATTTTAAACTTGTAAGAATTGTTATTATAGCTATATAAACCTGCAAGTGGAGCTTAAATTCTTCGCGTGCTATAAGATGAATGTTAGTTATTCAACTACTAACAACAAAACCGACACATTGACTAGTAGATTCTTAGAAGATAAGGAACAAATTATTTACTTTGCTCCAAAATTGTAGTTTATAGAAATAAAAATCACTGCTTTCAATATATAAGGTTTCGTTCAGCTTCAGTGTGTGCTTAATCAATTCACCAACAAAGAGAAGAAACATACAAAACCCTCCCCCGCCAGGCCCTCCAGGCCCACCCGGCCCACCACCTCACCATGGCCCTCCCGGCCCATCACCTCACCGTGGCCCGTTCGGTCCAGGTCCTCACCACCAGCCCGGGCCACCCAATCATGGACCTGCTCCGCCGCCACAAGCTGCTCCTGGACCACATGGCCACCACCCTCCGGCCCCTCCACGCCACGACCATCGCTTCTGATGTAATGCATATGGATATGGAGCTTATGAATAAACATGCTTATCCTACATATGTATGATGTATTATTGAAAGTGCTTGTTGGTATTTTCCATCGTATTTACACATCAGTGTCTACGTTTTTTTAGCTATTTTAATCCATCGTATTTTTGCTGTTTTGGTATTTTCCATCGTATCTGATAAGGTGAAATACGGATCTAGAATTTAGAAGCAAACTTAAATTATTTATGAATAATTTATTTCTATTTTTTTTTACATTAGAAAGATAGATCAACAACGTCAAACTTCAAACAAAACTGTAATTTTGTAGATATTTTTTAAGCAAGAAGAGAAACATGAGATGGAGTGAAGGATGCCCAAGGCATAATGGATTTTTTTTTGTTATATTTTTTAATATTATTTATCTATTATCTTCAAAAACACTAATTTTAATATTTTAAAATATATTATATAAAACAACCAAAAATTAAGAAAAAAAAATTTAGACTCCAGAAAAAGCTCGAGAGAAAGTAAGAGCGTAGGAGAAAGGAGGCACGCAAAAGAGATACAAAAGCTCTTGTAAATAGTTTCCCTTGGGAGAATGAACAGCCAAGCATGTTTGAAAAACACAACATTAGTTTAGAGATAAAGATAAAACGAGAGACTGTCTCCCATAACCTATTCACTAAAGAAAAAATATAATGAGACAAGTAAATATAAAATTTGTAATTTTATTTTAAAAAATGGAAGACAAAATTTTGTAGAATTGTTCATAAAACTTAGACTTCAATACTTGAAAGATAATACTTAAATTACAGTGACTCACGTGTTGTTCTTCTTCTTGTTAAATAAATTAAAAGACCTATTTCTTATACATGAAAAAGAAATAACACTTAAAAATGAATAATATGTATATAAAAAAAAGATAACACTAAAAAAATAATAACATGATATGCATTATTTTTTATTCCATTTTCTCACAAAGAACTTTAAAATACAATGGACGGACAATTAAATGTTAAGATATTATAGGAAATATTTTTTACTAGAAGACCACAACATTTTTAAAATTTATATCTTATCTTTTGGTAAACCATACTTAACAACCACATAATACTTTACATTCAAATTTAATTTTTCAGACATCTTTGTATTTGGTTTGTTAAATTTTTAATCATACAATACGAGTAGTATATATATATATATATATATATATATATATATATATATATATATATATATATATATATATATATATATATATAATCGTAGGTTTTCACTTCCTCCACTCTCAATATTTTCGCTCACCTTCAAAATTTTTAAAATGACAAATTTACTTTGATAACAGTGACTTCCCAATTATATGTTTTGAAAATTTTTATAACAATTTTTTTGGAGCTTTTGTTCCGAAACACTTCACATGAAATGGTTTGATAGAACGAACTTCCTTTTTTCTTCTAAAGTATTTCCCCCTTCTCTTTTAGTGTAGACGTGCATTTAGTAATTATGGGGGTGCAGAACGCAATAACCATTATTATACTGGGAGTGTTGCTCCATCTACCATTTGCATGCAGCACCTCATACCCAATTTACTCTTTATATAAAAGGGATGTGAACATCCATTTCACCGTCCTATACTTAATCTTTTAATTAATTATATTCAACGAATGTTGTTTAAGTATTTTTTTTAGTTTTTTAAATATTATATTTTAATTAATTTATAACATAAAATTTTAACTTAATAACATAAAAAATTTTACTTAATAACATAAATTTTTTTACTTAATAACATAAAAAGTTTATATATTAATTTAAAATTAAATAATATTTATATATTAATTTAAAATATAATAAATTAATAAACTAAAAAAAATAAAATTTTTTTACGGATATGACACATCAATTTACTTAATAATATAAAAAATATTAAATTAATAAACAAAAAATTAAAAAAAACTTGAATGAATGTAGCATATTTTTACATCCGTTGAAGTTTTTTTTTTCAATGGATGTCGACATCCATTGAAGAAAAAATATGGAGGTGTAAAATATTTTAAAATATAAAGGATAGTTTTGATATTTTCAAAAAATGTGTTAGTATAGGGAGCAATGTGGGGTGGCGTAGGGAGTAACCCTCTTATACTAGTCAAAATGATAGTGGGCCGTACGTATTTATTTCTACCGGGCCTGGTCCAGTTGAAATTCTATCTCCCCTACCATCCCATCGAGTGGTTATTACCCTAAAGCCCGAAAACCTCGTCTCCGTCTGTTTGAAACGACGGTGAGAGCATTGCCCGCGAACACTCACTCTTGTACTATCCACGCTTCACATTCCGCCATGGACGATAGCTTGTACGACGAGTTCGGCAACTACATCGGCCCGGAAATGGAGTCCGACCAGGACTCTGACCGCGACTCCGATGCCGAGGCCGACGACAAAGCCGATGGTCAGTCCGACGGTGGAGCCCCTTCCGACGGCGAGGATCCGAACAACGGATGGATGACGACGATCTCGGAGGACGTGGAGAACCAGGTGGTGCTGGCGGAGGACAAGAAGTACTACCCCACCGCGGAAGAGGTGTACGGCGATGACGTTGAAACCCTAGTCATGGACGAGGATGAGCAGCCCCTGGAGCAACCTATCATCAAGCCCGTGAGGAACATCAAGTTCGAGGTTGGAGTGAAGGACTCCTCCACCTATGTCTCCTCTCAGTTCCTCCTGGGCCTCATGTCGAACCCTACGCTTGTGCGCAACGTGGCGCTGGTGGGGCACTTGCAGCACGGGAAGACCGTGTTCATGGACATGCTCGTGGAACAGACGCATCACATGTCCACTTTCGATCCTCAGAGCGAGAAGCACACGCGGTATACGGACACTCGGATTGATGAGCAGGAGAGGAAAATTTCGATCAAGGCTATTCCCATGTCGCTTGTGCTGGAGGATAGCAACTCCAAGTCGTATCTGTGTAACATCATGGACACCCCTGGCCATGTTAATTTCTCCGATGAAATGACCGCGGCTTTGAGGCTTGCTGATGGCGCTGTCTTGATTGTAGATGCTGCTGAAGGAGTCATGGTATGACTTATTATACTTTTTTGTGTTTAGACATTTAGGCATTGGAGTTGGAGTGATGAACTGAGGTTGGAATCTCACAGGAGAGGTGCTTAGGTTTAGTGTTTCATTTCAACGCTCCGAAAGGGGCTGCCTATATAGGAGAAGCTAAAGAACATTGAGTTGTTATTTTCTTGTGATTTGTCCTCCCATAACCACGATTTGAAACTCTATTAAAAGGGGTGTTTTCATTTAGTGTCCAACCAAAAAAGGGGTATTTATATGAAAAACCAAAAAAGAATGTTGTTGTTTTGTAGTTAGTTATTGAGGTATGGTTGCAAATTGCTAAACACTGAGCTTTTTAGTGTCTTGTGGTCTGTAGGTAAACACGGAAAGGGCCATACGTCATGCTATTCAGGACCGGTTGCCGATTGTGGTTGTAATCAATAAGGTAAACTATTTCTTGATTGATGTTAAGGGAGAGTTTAAGTTCTGGTCTTATTTTTCATGTTTTGACTCTAGGTTGACAGGCTTATAACTGAACTTAAGTTGCCGCCTAAGGATGCTTATCATAAAATAAGGCATACATTGGAGGTTATTAATACTCACATATCTGCTGCCTCCTCGATTGCGGGTGATGTTCAAGTTGTGGATCCAGTTGCTGGAAATGTTTGTTTTGCTAGTGGTACTGCTGGATGGTCCTTTACGTTGCAGTCATTTGCTAAGTTGTATGGGAAGCTGCATGGAATTCCTTTGGAAGCTAATAAATTTGCTTCTCGACTGTGGGGAGACTATTATTTTCATCCAGATACGAGAGCCTTCAAAAAGAAGCCCCCTGCCAGTGGAGGCGAGCGATCTTTTGTAGAGTTTGTGCTGGAGCCTCTTTACAAGATATACAGCCAAGTGATCGGGGAGCATAAAAAGAGTGTAGAGACTACACTTGCTGAACTAGGAGTCACACTAAGTAATGCGGCCTACAGACTAAATGTCAGACCCTTGCTAAGGTTGGCATGTAGCTCAGTTTTTGGTCCAGCTTCAGGCTTCACTGATATGCTTGTTCAGCATATACCTTCCCCGAGGGATGCTGCAACTAAGAAAGTTGACCACATATATACTGGTCCTAAAGACTCGTCCATTTACAAAGCTATGGCTCAGTGTGATGCTTATGGCCCCCTAATGGTTAATGTAACCAAACTGTATCCAAAATCTGATTGCAGTGTGTTTGATGCCTTTGGTAGAGTTTATAGTGGCAAGATACAGACAGGACAGGCTGTACGTGTTCTAGGAGAAGGATACTCACCGGATGATGAGGAGGATATGACTGTTAAAGAAGTAACTAAGTTGTGGGTGTATCAAGCTCGAGACAGGATGCCAGTAGCTGAGGCTCCTCCTGGTTCTTGGGTCCTAATTGAAGGTGTGGATGCTTCAATCATGAAAACTGCCACTCTTTGTAATGTGGATTATGACGAAGATGTGTATATATTCCGGCCTCTTCAGTTCAATACACTGTCAGTGGTAAAAACAGCTACTGAACCATTAAATCCAAGTGAATTGCCAAAAATGGTGGAGGGCCTGCGAAAAATAAGCAAAAGTTATCCTCTTGCAGTTACTAAAGTAGAGGAATCTGGTGAGCACACTATATTAGGGACTGGTGAGCTGTACTTGGATTCAATTATGAAGGACCTGAGAGAGCTCTATTCTGAAGTAGAAGTCAAGGTGATCTATTAATTTTCCCTACTCAATTATTCTGTCATTAAGTATTTGTTCTCTATTTTATTAGACATGGGCTTTTATGTGAAACTGTTCTTTTGTAATTTGTTAAACTGTTCATTTGCTGTTGTAGGTAGCAGATCCTGTTGTCTCATTTTGTGAAACTGTTGTTGAATCTTCATCAATGAAATGCTTTGCTGAAACACCAAACAAGAAGAATAAAATAACTATGGTAGGTATATGGCTTAGTTCTTGAATTGAACCGTTTTATCTCAGGCTGGTTTATTGCTTGTGTCATCACCCTCACAGTGACCTTGATTATTCTTTAGATTACCGAGCCATTAGAAAGAGGCCTTGCAGAGGACATAGAGAATGGTGTTGTTAGCACTGACTGGAATAGAAAAAAACTAGGTGAATTTTTCCAGACAAAATATGACTGGGATCTTCTTGCTGCACGGTCAATATGGGCATTTGGCCCTGATAAGCAGGTAGATTTTCTCTATGGATCTATTTATCAGTCTGTCATTGTCCTTTAAACTCTGTAACACGTGCAAATGCAATGCAGGGACCCAATATTCTGTTAGACGATACTCTACCAACTGAAGTTGACAAGAATCTGCTGAATGCTGTGAAGGATTCCATTGTTCAGGGGTAACCATTCCTTACATTCAGCTATTTTCATTTGTTTAATTGATCATACAATAATTATGATTTGTGAGATGTTATGTCATTTGACAGATTTCAGTGGGGTGCACGAGAAGGACCTCTGTGTGATGAACCCATCAGAAACGTTAAGTTCAAGATTGTTGACGCAAGGATTGCCCCTGAACCACTTCATCGGGGATCTGGCCAGATCATTCCCACAGCCAGACGAGTGGCCTATTCAGCCTTCCTCATGGCTACTCCTAGGCTTATGGAACCTGTGTATTATGTGGAGGTATATACTCTTATCATGCTTCAATGATGGTTGCATGTCAAGTTTGATTGTAATTATTTTTTGTTTTTTATATTTTGATCTATTGATGAACATGTAAGGACCCTCGTACCAGCTAATAATGGACAAATAAAATATCTCTGGAATAGTGTGATTTCACTGAAGCGAATATATTTTTTATTTGCACTAATAATATTATTCTTTTGGCCTTTGCATCAGATTCAAACACCAATTGATTGTGTATCTGCAATCTACACTGTATTATCTAGAAGGCGTGGACATGTTACTGCTGATGTTCCTCAGCCAGGCACCCCGGCCTATATCGTTAAGGTTGGTGGTTAACTATTCTTACGTATAAACAGTTATAATGGATGTAGTTTTTTTAGACTACTATGGTCTTGATGTTAGTTTGAGTAGATAAAAAAATTGTTTTGCTGACTTTATTCTCAATTTTATCTCAGGCATTTTTACCGGTGATAGAATCTTTTGGATTTGAGACAGACTTGAGATACCATACTCAGGGTCAAGCGTTTTGTCTGTCAGTCTTTGATCATTGGGCTATTGTTCCTGGAGATCCTCTAGACAAAAACATTGTTTTGCGCCCACTTGAACCGGCACCTATCCAGCATCTTGCTCGGGAGTTTATGGTGAAGACCAGGCGGAGAAAGGTAAAGTCTATGCCTCATTCTAGGCACTTATTAAGGATTATAGAATTTTGGCCCTTTTATTTAATGTTTTTTCTTTAGAGCTCTTGGTGATAACAAAACAAAGCATTTATTGACTTTGTAGTTCATGATTTGCTTTTATCCTTTTTTGTGAAATAACTAGCTAGCAAAGCGTTTAATACATGTTGCTCTTACATTAAATCTCGCAGGGGATGAGTGAGGACGTAAGCATAAATAAGTTCTTTGATGAGGCTATGATGGTGGAACTGGCTCAGCAGGCAGCAGACCTTCATCAACAAATGATGTGATTCTGTATAAATGATGCTTCTACCTATTATTCAGGGGTTTTCTTCAGAACTTTGAGCCTTAAGCAGTTCCTGTTATATGTGATGCAAGCAAAATTTCAAGTGGGTGGCATTGCGAGTTATCAGAATATGGTTCAGCTATTTTCACGTACTGATACAAGCTCGGATGCAGATGAAATATCAGTCTACTACCTTCTCTCTTTAGTGTGAAAAAGCTGCAGCTTTTTTTATGTAATATTCTCTTGTTTCCTCCATAGATCGTAATTATCCGAGTGGTTGTATTTCTAACATCTTCATAGTATAGGTTCAACAAAATCCTATTTGCAACTTAGCTGCTGTAGTAGTTATGGACTTTAGTCAAACCACATAGACATAATGCAGAGGAAAAACTATAATTTTTTCAGGGATCGATTTATACATGGTTGACAGGTGTTCAATTGATGTTTCTATTATTTTCTCACTATTAGCTGACGGGGAACCGCTTTTTTATGTTATACTGTTCATTATTGCTTTCTCATCAAATAAAATACAGTTTTCTCACATGACATTATTGATTTCAATGTATCTTCGCATCTTGTTAGGCCTGTAATGCGTAAGCATTTTGGAAATTTTCCATGATTAGAGTAAAACAATTTCAGTAGTATTTTTAATGCCTTTTTTGCTGTTTTTTGTTGGTAATATATGCTACTAATGCTTAGTGATATAATTTCTTACAATTTAAAATATGAAATGATTTATATAAAAAAAAAGATAAAAAAAGTATGATGTTGTCAGGTACACATTTTTTGCTCTTATGTCAAATATAATTAAATAATTATAAAAAATAATTATGTGTCTTTTAAAAATTTGTAAAATAAAAAATAGAAAAGATCAATATAAGTTTTTTAAATTACCTAAATATTAAAGATATTTTAATAATTTAAAATATAACTTATTCAATTTTCATAATAAATTTTTAAAAAAATAGATATTACATATATTTAATTTAGTCAATAATTTGGATAGTATCTCTCATAACAACATTATTTGTAGAATATAGGGTTTAAAACCGAGGACCTTTTCCTAATCTTTTCCTACTGCAATTCAAACTGGTTTTAATGTAAGTGGCCTAAATGGTGAACTGATAGTTACACAACAGGGGCGTCATCTTTTGAGGTAAAGGAGTATACTTTTCATAAATTCAGAGTTTGGCTTTCATTTCTTTCCTTTGCGGCATAATGTATACGAGTAAGTAGCAGCAGCTTATAATCATGGTAAGATTTCTGCAAGCCATATTCATGGTAAGTTTGTGATTAAAATTTAATTTAGGCTGCTGTTAATGTATTTAGACGTGTGTGTTTTTCGTTTAAGTTTATCCAGTTTAAATGTTTATTTCTTGTTGAGTACCTCTGATACTCCATCAATAAATCATTGAGGTGCTTCACCCTAGAACAAATAAAGAAAAAAGTGTGATGTGCACAATTCTACAATGTTATGCGTATAAATTACATTTTGCAAGATATAGATATTCAAGTTTCTCACTTTCCCATTAATAATGGGAAAAACAAATAGACGATGGTATTGATTTTATTAGAATTTGCATCTTGGAGTGTTCCTTACTCTATCTCCAGAGGGCATTTTCAATGTTGTGGATGAATTTATGTACACATAATCTCAGCTCAAAAAAATCATTTTCCTTGCAGACAAGAGTGTTTTATCCTTCTAGCAAGCATTTAAGGTTTTGAAGTCCCTCAGCAGATATGCTTCTTCTGACTCTAGGCCTTTCTACTACCACAGAAGGTGGTGGTTCTGAGTGAAAACACACCATCACCACTGTCAAATTGTCTGTTGCTTCTCTCTTTATTGCTTCTCCTATTATCTCCCTGCAACACTGCTTGACATCATTGTGTTCTTGCAGCCTCCTTCGAGCAAAGTCCACTGCATTCTGGCTGCGAAAAACATCCCATATTCCATCACTCCCAATTATCAAAAACTCATCTTCTTTGGTCAATGTCATCAATTTAAGTTCAGGCTCAGCACTCAATGGTCCATGTTTTCCATTCATCTCCTTCATTCCTTCAAGATGCCAGTCCCCTAGAGCACGAGTCACACCTAACTGGCCATTCAGGTAACCATCATCTATGTATCCACCTACAGACTCAATCCTCATCCTTTCTTTCATGCACAATGGTCTGTGATCTTTGGACATTTCTACGGCTCGGCCACAACGGGATAACACGGCACGACAGTCTCCGGCATTGGCTACAAGTAAAGACCTATACAATACATCGACTTTTGTTTAGAACATAGAAATAGCTTCATTGAATATCCATTCAACACATATCAGCAAATTGTTATCATTCAATTTGCCTTCAAATTCAGTGTGCAACTTTGGCACTGTGAGTTGAGAAAATTATACTTTGGTTTGAAGCCAAAGAACACCAAAGAACAGCCTAATCGAATGTTTGCTCACCTTCCAAATATAATTGCAGTCAGTGCAGTTGTGCCAGAAGATAGGGAAGACTCAATAGAACATGATCTTGCAAACTCTGCATCAGTCTCCAAAAATGACCTTGTGACAACCTTCTCAAGTTCCAAAGGAAAGTCAGCATCCTCAACAATCACCTGTGGTAGATGATCACGAACAAACTGTGCAGCACTCTTCCCTCCGTGTCCATCAAATACCTGCACAGATATAATTTTCTCTACATGTCAAATCCCTATGATTTGCTCTAATCAAAAGTCTTAAGTCAGACTTCAGAATGGTTACATAATTACAATTTCTAAAGGGGAGGAAGAGGGTGAAAATGATGAAAGAATCCATCCATGATCTCACCTTTAAGAAAGTTCAAGCAAGGAAGCCTTCTCAACACTTCCTTGTGAATCAGATTGAAGTATTTAATGGTAAATCCCTAATTTTGGCTAATAACATCATCTAAAATTATACGGCCATTGTCTACTTCAAAAAAGATCCATTTGTAAGTTGATTTGCTTCCTAAAGTTTTGGGAGATGAAACTTTGGGGCTTGAGTTAACATTGTGAAATGAGATCACTTCTTCAGAAGAAAAAACATATCTAACTATAAGACACTTTATCGTTGGACAACTTGAACACAACAATATACTTGTCCTTTTTTTCAAGTTGTCTATCACTATCATGGACTACTTTATTCCTTCATGCTGGGGCCTATTCAGGACTGAACTGTGCATGCTATTTTTTTTTTTATGTTTATTGTGACACATACAATTTGACTGAAGATGGTATATAATGAAATTTATGACAAGGAAATAGTATAATTGGTCAGATAGCTTACACCATAAAAGGAAATAGCTTCCTCAGAAAGTTCGTTATTGCCAAATTTTTTGGCCAAATCTCCAATGCATATGTGTGTATCCTCCATGGAAGGGCGTTCTCCAATATCACTCCATTCACCAGACCGAAGAGTAGGAACAAAGTTCATCAGGTTCTGCTTTTTGTCCACAGTTTCTGTATCCTCACATATGCTTTCCAGCTAAAAAGAACCATAGCAAAGAAATGAAAATAGGCTAAGAGGATGGGAACTCTGTTCAGTGAAATAAAGTTCACAAATAGTAGATGTTATGCAAACTCAATAGAGACATGAAAGGTAAGAAACAGATGAGTATTCCTAAAATAGGCTAAGAGGATAGGAACTCTGTTTATTGTCAATTTCAGTAGTTTTTAACTGTCATCTTGAAAGTCACAGACAATCATGAACCTACAGTTTGTGCTAACAAATAGAATCATGTGGAAAATCTAATCGCGACTTACACCCAAGGATGCAATCCAATACAATTGACAGCACAATCAATCTCCACATTGATGTGACCAAGTACCGAAGTTAATCTCTATTCCCTGAGACTAACTAATTTCTGCAATAACAAATTCTGACAACAGCCACTCTCCGATAATCACATCTGAGAGAATTTCAAGATCGTGTAAACTTTTGTGGTCATATTTCAGCAGCAGGTTTTTTCATTCACCGATGCACAAGAAGAATCCAAACAAACGATTAACAGCAATATTGGCAGACAAAAACCAAAATCTAATTCAGAAAAGGACAACTACAGAAGAATCCACCACTTCACAAAAGGGGAAAAAAACAGTGAACAAGATTCAAGAATAATAACAAGTAAATACTATTGAAATCTCCGAAGCAGAACCGAAACAGTGGCAACAAATTAAATTAAAACTACCTTATAGTACAGAGAAAAAAAAACATAAAAATGAGACCTCCCATAAAGAAACAGAAGAAAGAGAAGATAAAGGAAGTCAATGCTCACAGGAAATGAATTTGCAACACTGATCTGGTCAGTGGGGGTTCTAAAGGAAGAGTCTTTTTCCCTGTTGTCCATCTGGGCATGCAAGAGATCACAATGCAAAGGCCATGACACCCTTCTGTTATCAACGTTTTTCTCTATATCCTCACCAACTTGTTCACCCTCTTGCACACACATGGTGTCAACACAGCACTGGTGGCCAAGTTGCACGTTCAATTCAGCAACTGGAACTTGCACTTGCAGGCATAGAAACTCAGTAACACTCACGCATACACAACTCCACACATTTAGAAGAGAACCCTTGATGATGGAATTTTGTTGCTTACACCACAAAGAGAAAGAGAAAGAGAAGATTCTTGGAATATGTTGGGACAATGATGGCGTTTTGTGTTTATATATATTAGTGTCAGTGGAAAGCAGTGTGAAAGGAGAGAAAGGGTAGCAGTTAAGCACCAGATTTTTCTAAGAAAGCGTGGTCCAAAATTGTTGGTTGAGTTTATTAGGTTGATTGTTTATATTATAATGTTTTGTCAAAAAAATAATAAGCTTCGATAATGTCCTTTTCTATGCTTACCTATCATATTGTCATCCCACCTAGTTTTCTTTTTTATATTCATTTCCCTATCTTTTCTCTCTTTATTGCAACACTCCCGTAATATAATATCCCATGTCAAAAATCTTCTGCGATATTTATACCCCATTTTCTTGTTTTTCTCTTCTTCTAACTCATTCTATTCATTTTGTGGCTTTTATTTAATCATCAGAAGTTGTAGTGCATGACCTTGTTAGGGTTCAAACTTGGTAGGGATAATTTCCATGAAGATAAGGGAACTGGGTTGGAAAGTATGACTACATTATTCAATCAACTTGACCGTAGATATTTTTACAAAAGTTTCCAACTTTTTAATATTATGGTTGAGTTCTATTAAGTTAATAAGCCTCAAGGATGGATTTTTTCTATTTTGAATAATTAAGTGTTTCTCCAAATTTCATACTTAATAAATTGATAATTCTTTTATTTAGCTATTTCTTTTATTAATGTCACATTTACTATTTAATTCTAAACAATAATCAATATTAAGTATTTGTTATTACATATGTTGCCATGATATGATATGATTGGTCATATAAAAAACCAAAAAAATAAATAGAGACTTAAATAAAGAAATATAATAAATTTAGAATTTATAAAGTTAAACAAAAATTATTAATTTATTAGGTACTGATGTAAAAACACAAAATATTAGATACTAAAGATAAAAATTAATTATATATCAAGTAATTTTATTCTTTATATCCATTTATAAATTGATTTGTTTTTAAATGTTGGCTTATGCAAACAAATTACGTCAAATAAATTTGGTTGTCACTTTTATTTTAAAAGTGTGTCTAAGATGTATTATATTAGCATAATAAATCTGTATTATTATTCATTAATAGAAACATATGGTTATTTATAAATAACTAATTTAGTTTAAAAAAAATAGTTAGATTGAAATAAGATATGGGTTTCTTTAGATAATTAATTTGATTTAAATAAATAGTCATTTTAAAAGATTAATAAGATGATTATTTTAATTTATAAAATGGTTAGATTTAAATCAATAATTATTTAAAACATAAAAATAATAAAATAATTATTTTAATTTAAACAAATAACATACAATTAGAATATATATATATATATATATATATATATATATATATATATATATATATATATATATATATATATATATATATATATATATATATATATATATATATAAAGAATATTTTTTTATGTAAACAGATACGGGAGAAATTTGATATTATGGGAAAAAAGGATTTATTGGTCAAATAATAAAACTGAAACTTAAGTGTAAACAAATAATTACGCAAAAACATACCACTGGATGCATGAATCAAGTACCATACATTTTTTTGACTTATAACTTCTTTAAGCCAAATCTTTAATATGTAACATTAATGTCTTAAAGAACAATTTTATGACATGCTCATGGTTTCTCAAGAAATAAACATGTCAAACATATTTATTTATTTATTATATAAAAAGATGAAATTAAATACTTTTTTTATCCTTTGACAATTATTAATTATGATGAGTAGAATCTTTTTATAATATTCACCTTCCGCCAACCCTATTATTGGGAATGGTTAAAGTATTGTGTTAGGAAAAGGCTATTTTCATTTTGTTTTTTTCCCCTCTTATTATTACAAACTTATATTTCTGAAAATGTCAAGGAAATTCATTAACATCTCATAATTAATTATCAAGTTTTTTCTGAGTTGTACGGATAATTTTTAACAAGTAAAGTTAAAAAAAAAATATATACTAACGAGACTATTTATGGGATCAATTTGAAGAGATAAGACTTTTAGAATTAAAAATGAATTATTAAAATAAAACATATGAATTAAGATTTTAATAACTTTAAATTTAAATTTATCAATTGAAATTCAGAATAATACAAATTCTTCAAGTATGGTTAAAGATTTCATTCGCACGAAAAGTCATATAAATATTTTACATTTTATTTTTTGAATTTTATTATTGAATACTTAAATATTTATTTTGGAAACGTTTATGCATGAGGTACTTGTGAAGATGGATTAAAACAAGTTTTTTTTTCGTATCTGTTGCAATATTTTACCTGGAGTGATTATTTTAAAAAAAATGTAATTAGTTATTTATTAATTTCTGAGATCACTTTAAGTTTTACTTTTTACTGTTTAAGAATTTATTATGTACGTAATTTACATATAAATCATAAACAGGTTATGTTTTAGTTTTAGACGTAAAATTTTTTAGTTTATTTTATTTTACAAAGTCAATGCCATGAATAATTTCCCTATGCATTTAATTAAAATAATCAGTCGTAATTATTTTTAATTAAAGCCATATAAATATATCTCAAATTGTAGAGAAGTCAAACAATTTAATATCATATTAAACTTCACGGACGGTCTAATAATTTTTTTCCCTATAATATATATTACATCCCAAAGATATATTAAAGTTGAATTTAATTTTTCTAAAAAAAAGGGAAACATTGTTATATCGCACGGATGTTCACGTGTGTACTAGGCTTAAATCTTCAAAACAGGCTTTCATCAAAATGCAGCTTTAAAAAATAAATAACTTACATAAATTTTAAATTCTGATATTTTACCTATTTTTAATACGATTTTTTTATAATAAACTAATCAATGAATTATAAACAAGTTGCATTTTGTTATTGTTCTCGACTTTGTTTAGATTAAAGAGTAAATTTGAAAAAATAAAAAATAGTAAAAATGAGAAAATGAAAAATAAAAAGTAAAGTTATTTTTAATAGTGAAAAAGAGAGTAAAAGTTCACGAATAATTTAATTATTATGATAAATATTTAATTAATAAATTTATAATATTAATATTTTGTCCTTATGTTTAAAATTAATTTAAAGTGAAGAATAAATTATTTTAAATTATACTCTTAATTAATATTATTTTCTTATCCATATTTGACTAAAAAGTCATAGTTAAAAAAAAAAGTTTATAATGGTGATCGATTTGACACTATAAAACATTCACATATATAATTCATTTATGGTTCAGGAACAGGTAAACATGTTCCGAAACCATTTTTCTCATATTTTTATCCTTGTATTTATGCACAAATAAGTGAAAACAAATAAATTTGATCCATTAATTTTCATATTAATAAAAGCAAATTAATATAGCTTAAATGAATTATCTTTAGAAATATTTTTAAACTTCTTTTTTTTATCATAATAATAGATAAATTTCATATTATATGGTGATATACTTTGTCATGTTAACCATGTAAATTTAAGTTATTATAACATTTTTATAATTAATTTAAAAAAATGAGATAGGAGGGTGGAAATGAAAACTCAAAAGACACCAAGTATATTAATTAAGTATGTAGATTCTCTAGTTCTGACCGCAGTTAAAGGCAGAGATGTTAATGCATACTTTTATTTCATATGACATGTATTTTTAGAAAAAAAATAAAGATATTTCATTTATTAAATATTTATTTAAAAAAATTATTAGGTATTCAAAATAAAAAAAAATTGGGACAAAATTTATTGAAACCTTAAATAAATTATTCTAAAAATTGTATTATTCTATATTAGTTTCATAATGGGTGATATTTTTTTTTGAAGAAAACTATTGCACTAGTGTGACTATACTTTTTGGGAGAGGGATTAGTCAGAACCAACTTTAGAAACTTTTCCTTTTATATGGATAGAGATGAAGTCCACGCAGTGTTATTCCACAATTTGTTTATTACATAAGATAAAATATATATATATTTTTTTTATAATTTTGTTATCAAATACAACATGCCCCTTAGACTTTTAAAACAACATACTTTTGAAAGTGATGGATATTCACCTCATAGAAGAAAACATATGTTAGGTACAAAATATAAAAAAACAAATTAATATTACAAATATAGTAATATAAATTTTTTGATATGATAAAAAAATATGACTAGTTTTGAAGAAATGAAAAATTATTGAAATACCTAACATAATAAGTTAAAACACAAGTTGATTATGGCATGGAATTATAATTAACAAAAAAATAATAATAATTGAAAAAGCAAAGCTATAAAAAATTTATTGAATGGAAAAATGATAGGTAATACTTAATGGTATACTTATGAATGGAGTTTGTGGGAAAAAAGTGAGCAGAAAGTTAAACTATAGGTGTATAGTTTTGTAGGCTTGGATGGTTTACCCAATTTCTTATTAATGGCTTAGTTGAATTAATGATAAGTTAATATAAGAGAGAGAGGAATCACTTTTTTTAATATGAGAATGAGGTTTTTAAATTTAGTGGCTATCGAGAAAGGTTTATGGTGAACTCAATTATAGGAAAAGGAAGGAAAACAAAGATGTTTTTTATTAGGACGTGGGACGATGTTGTTCACTCAACTTCTTTGGAATAGCATAAATTATTTTATTTTATTTTATTTTTTCTCAGGGTTCATTTGATATGAGATATTTTCATTTCTAATGGCCAACACCAAAAGAAAAAAGTAAAGCGTTAAAGTATTTTAATTGGACCAAGAGATATAAAAAGGAATTATCACTAGTGTGATAAATAAATTTGCATATATATATATATATATATATATATATATATATATATATATATATATATATATATATATTAGTATTATCTAAATATATCTTCAGTTGTATTGATAGGATATAGATATATAAGTATAAATATTTAAATTTAAGGACATGCGTTACATATTCATTTTCTTATATTTGATGTTGTTTTAAATTATAATCCAAAAATTTAGTTTTTATTGTTATTATTTTACTTGATTATTTTTTGTTTGAAGAATTTTATTTATCATACAATCTTTTATTAATTCACAATTTGTTTGAGTTTTTTATATTCATTAAGTTAATTTTATTTCTTAAGATACTTTTACTATTATACTCTTTTTCTTTTTCAATTTCATTCAAATAATTTATTATAAGCATTTACTTTATCAAAATACATCATTTTCACTTTATTTTTTTATCTATTTCTATTTTTTTTTTTTGTAAATGAAAATGTCTAACTTTGAACTTAAAGTATTACGTTACATAAATCTTAACTTAAGATGATTTGAAAAGCCTTTTTCTTTTTATTATTCTTAATTTCATTTTATTTGATTTTTTTACTTAACTTTTCATTCTCTTTCAATTATATGACAAGTTATAAGAACTTATAAATGGTGTTTTAGAATGGATTTGACAAGTTATAAGAACTTATAAATTGTGTTTTATAATGGATAGTATATTTAAAATAGTAAAACTTGATTATTTTGATAATAAAAGTTTAAAATATAAATATATTTTTTATAAATGAGATTTATTATGTTAAAGTCTCATCATATCTCTAAATACATTTTTTCTATAATTCTCATTTTTCTCTCTACGTTTTCTAACCGTATGTTCGTCAGTTTGAATATCGGCACCGTTAAGGTATCCTTGAGGTGAACTCTTCACTCCTATCTGATTAGTTTTCCTAATAGAGTAAGTTGTTTTTTTTATCATTTTTCTTAGTTTGTGTTCCTCTATGCATATAAGTCATCTCGGTTTGCATGTGGTGTCTGAGTCTTCTATAAGAGTCTTTAATGACCAATGGTCCTAATGATGTGTCATAATCGTATTTGTGTTGTTCATAGGAGAAAATTGAGTATTATGTGCGTCAGGTGTTTATAATTTATAGATAACTTGTGATTGCTAGTATGTTTGTATGATAGTTGGTTTGAGTAATTGTCTGATGAAATATGATCTGTGGAGTTAAGTTTAGGATTTTGATTGTCCTTAGTGATTGTATGCTGAAATTTGGTATAATGTATGGTTGATATTGCCTTTGAGTTGAATCGATTCATTTAAGTGGTGTATAATTTGATGGTTGGAATGTTGTGGTATTTATGTTTTTTGTTTGACTGAGTTTGCAGAGTTGGAATGACACAAATTTGCATAATTTTGTTTTGCAGAATTATACAGACTAGTTGGGTGAACATAAACTCATTGCACAAAGTTAAAATGAGCAAGCTACTAACTTGGTAGTTGTTAGGCGAGAAAAACTTGTTGGACGAGACCATAGTCAGAGAGCTCACTAACTAGACAATCGCTGAGTTAGAATATATTCACTGGGTGAGATTACCCTCGTTGGGCAAGACCAAAGTCAGAGAGTTCACTAACTTGATAATTGTTCTGAGAGATAAGTCTTTCCAGACAACTGTTGTGGGAAATTAATTTTGTAAATTTTAGTGGAACTCTCGTTGGGTGAGTTATCTAAGTTTTTATATGTCTTTTATGGTATGTTTAATATGTGTGGTTTTGTGAATGTTAAAAATAATGGTTGGTTTACAATGTAATCTGAGAATGGTTGACACATAATCCAAAGAGGATTTGTGGTGGTTAATATAGTGTGTGTATTAATATAAGGATTCAATATTGAGAGTTATTTTGTCACTCTAATAATCATCCAATTTAAGTAGAAAATAGTGAGATATGTAATGAGAGGTACATGAGATTTTAGTCTAGGAGCTTTACCTTGGCCAAAATGGTTAATGGACTAATCTTATGTATTATAGCTTGGATGGACAAATTGTTTCACCATCACAAGTATATAATTTGTTAGAGTTTAATATCAATACACATATCTAAATTGTCAAGTCTAAATTGTTCTATGATATTCTCTTCTTTTAAACATTAGCTTACATTTCTTATGTGTTTCTTTTAAATATGTGTTCTCTTTGTTTGAAATAATTACCTTAATGATGTGAGCTGATGATGATGTAACGGTTGATCCAGGTAAGGAAGATTGCAGTTATAGTCCTGTATAGGTTCACTTTTGAAAAAACCTTATTATGTTTAAATAAGTGTAGTACTATTTTTTCGTTGTATGTATATATATTTATGGTATTATGTTATATTGGAATAATTGTAATAATATATTATATATATATATATAAATTATTTATTCTTAAATATTTGATGTGTGATGTTTCTTTAGTAATAATATACTATTCAAATGAGATATTATAAAATTAAAAAAAATATTGTAATTATTATGTTAAATTATATGTTGATATTTTATTTAAACATGTATACAAATTTAGCCTGTGAATGTTAAATTAATTACAGTTACTTAATTAGCCTTTGAATATTATAAATTTCAATGGTTAAATAGTCATATATAATCACATAGAAAAGGTAATGACCAACTACACTATTAAGCACTTGAATAATTTATAATATGGTGTAAAAAACTAGAAAAAGCTATGTGAAGATAACATAATCGGAGTGCTGCAAGCGCAGCTCCAACCTTGCACCGACACACATAGTGATTTGTTGTTGTGACAGACAGCTCCCACAATTTCATTAGGTTCTGTTTCTTTCTGCTGTATCAATAATGTTATTGCCTCTGTTTCCGATGTATCACGCATGCAACCATTCAGGCTCAAGTCAAACATTTATACTTAATATATCCAAATCACTTTCAAAAGAAATTGAAATTTAACAAACCATTAACTCACATCTTTTCATCTATTTTTATTTTATTTGCATATCTCAAACTAAACCACTAACCTCTTTTATAATTCATGGAATATTATATGTTTTTATAACTTTTTTTATCTCCATTATTTATAATATATTTTATTTTTGATATATTAATGCTTAAGTCAATTTAATGTTCAATCAATTTAAAAATTAATGTTGTAATAAATATGTAATAATAATAGTCATCTAAAAAATATTAAATAAGTTATTATTTTTATATAATAATTTGATATAGTATAAACAATTTTGTATATTAATATTCAATTAAAATACACATAATTTTATAAAAATTTTAAAATTGAAAAACTAAATTTATAATAATTTAGTTCAAAATAATGAATAGTAAATATGATTAAATTTGATTATTAATTAAATTAATATTTTTTTAATATATTATTAATTAAAATTGGATTATTAATATATTATTAATTAAATTAATATATTATCTTAATATAAAAAATTGAAGAGAAAATATGGTGATGTGACTTTAAGGATATTCACTTTAGAGATTTGAACACATTCTCTCTGCACTATATGACCTTAATTTAATATCGTTTGAGACCAGTTAATGGTTAGGGTAAAATGTGTTCATTTTTACAAAAAATATGACCCAATTTAGACAGATGAAAAATGATGACCGACTGAGATTTTCATACAAAAATGAAGACCAAGGGAGGGTTTAAACAAAAAAACTACAGATGTTGCACATCTGTTTCATTTATAATATTTATATCATAATAATTAATTAAATTAAGAATTATTTTATTAAATAAAATAAAATTAATTTATATATAATTATACAATAAATTTGAAATAAAATTAAATAATATTTATATATTAATTTAAAATATATAAATTAATAAATTAAAAAAAACCTACGATGTGACACATCCGTTTCATTTATAATAATTATATATTATAATAATTAATTAAATAATAATATATAAATTAAATTAATAATAATTATTTTATTAAATAAAATAAAATTAATTTATATATAATTATATAATAAATTTAAAATAAAATTAAATAATATTTATATATTAATTTAAAATATATAAATTAACAAACAAAAAAAACTATCCACATCCGGATCGTTTAACTAATAACAATATAAAAATATTATAATAATTAATTAAATAATAATATATAAATTAAATTAATGATAATTATTTTATTAAATAAAATAAAATTAATTTATATATAATTATATAATAAATTTAAAATAAAATAAAATAATATTTATAAATTAATTTAAAATATATAAATTAATAAACTAAGAGAAAAAAAACTACAGATCACATCCGTTTAACTAATAATAATATAAAAAATATTATAATAATTAATTAAATAATAATATATAAATTAAATTAATAATAATAATTTTATTAAATAAAATAAAATTAATTTATATATAATTATATAATAAATTTAAAATAAAATAAAATAATATTTATAGATTAATTTAAAATATATAAAATTAATAAACTAAGAAAAAAAAATTACAACATCTGTTTACTTAATAATATAAAAATATTTAATTAATAAATGAAAAAAAAAACTTGAATGGGTGTGAGATATAAGATATTTTAAAATATAAAAATTAATTTTAAAATTTAAAAAAAATGTGATGATGCATGGAACAATATGGGGTGATGCAGGGAGTAACCCATCCCTTTATCACTGGACTGAATTTAGGCCTCAAAATGCAAACTCAGTACTAACATTAAATATATGACCACAAATCACCAACTGGGTAACTGTGTCACAACATATACAGTGAAATAGGCCAAACCAATTTATTTACATCCAAATTTTATTGGTATTTGATTTTAGTCTTTATATTTAAAAAATAATGAATATAATCTTTTAAATTTAATTATATTAATTTTTTTAATATATGAAACAAGTTCTAATTAGTATTTAAATTGATTATACTATTTAACATATTTCTGTTTTAATATTAATTAAAAAAGTTGTCTAACAAGTTCAAAAAATTTAGTGTCATTTAATTAATAAAATCATATTTATTCATTTGTCAAGTTTAACAACACAAATGTACTAAAGTTTAAGACAAGCAAATTTTAATTTTACATCAAAATTTAAAAAAAAACATTTAATTCTTCCAGCACTATGTTAAAATTCCAATTTTATCTTAATTTATAACTAATTTTATATTTCGGAATACACTATCTAAAATACGGATTTATACAATTTAAAATATATTTTCATTAGGAAGATGAACATAGAAAAGAGAGGTTTGGAACTAGTGTAAGGCGTAAGATGAAGAATAATGGGAAAACGAATGGAAGGAGATGTAGAAAGACATTACATGAAAGGTGGGCAGGGAAGATGGAAGATTAAAAAGAAAGAAAAAACTATGGACAAATAAATCATTTTCTTCCAACTCCATTGAAATGTGATGAAATGCAAAACGAAGCTGCAAAACTGATATGTTAACACAATTCTTTAATATATTTTAACACAATCACATTATTGTTTCATCGGGTTTTATGTATATCAACAAAATAACAAATAAATAATAAACTAATAAGAAAATAACACAGACTACATCAAAATATTGTTAAAAAATCTGGGTTAAAATATCTTTTTTCTTTCAAAAATCATTGGGCGAATTAATGTAACTAAATATTTAGCATATGTTTCCCTTATATCACGATCCAAAGAAATATTAGTTTTGGTGGCCACCGTTCACATCAGTGGATGAAAAAATTTTGGCTAATAAAACAACAAATGTTGTTTGAGATTCAAAACTAATATACACACTAAAGTACTACTGAATTCTAATCTAAATATCTTGTCTAAACTAATAATCTCACTTCCATGACAAACGCATTCTGGCAAAAATATTTGTTTAAAATTAATTTGGGCAAAACTTTCAATCTCAGTCTAAACAATTCTCCAACTTTAAACACAAAATAACACTAAAATAAATATACCGAAAACAGGAAAGAGTCTACATTGTTCAAAAAATACAATGATAGTATTCAAAGACTACAGCGTATAACAAAATCCTAAGACTGGAAATCAAAGCTCACATTCCAGTAAATGCCTTCTTTGCACCGCTAGAAGACCCTGCAGGAATCACCTTCAACACATTGAACCTCACAGTCTTGGAGAGTGGCCTGCGTAAGTGGTAAAAATAATCACCAGACAGATACAAATACCAATACAATACCCGAAAATAATTACTTTCATAAAATCTCACCTGCATTGACCAATAATGACATGATCACCTTCCTTCACACGGAAGCAAGGTGATATATGAGCAGGAATATTGGAGTGCCTCTTCTCATACCTTTAAATAAAAGAAATCAATTATAATTAAATTTCTCCAATCATAAACAAAAAAATTAAAAAAACATGGCACGATAATACCTCTGATATTTCTTAATAAAATGGAGATAATTCCTCCTAACAATAATAGTCCTATTCATCTTAGCACTATGACATGTTCCGGCAAGGATACGGCCACGAATAGAGACATTGCCTGTGAAGGGGCACTTCTTGTCGATGTAGGTCCCTGTAATAAATCAAAGGAGTCGGAGATGTCTAAATGACCGATTTAGACAATAGAATTAACCATATCCTTTCATATGAACTAACAGAAGCACATCTAGACAATGATATGACATACCAAAAGTCAAGAGTTTTATTTATCATTCTCATCAAAAATTTCAATTATCAATTCCAGGCAAATGCATATTATTCAGACGACTTGGACATGAAATGCTTGTTCAAGAATCATTACAGTGCAACCAACAGCCTACTTAGGAATGAACTTCTATAATATAAAGAATATCATCGATTAGAGGGCTTCGTAAAGGACGGGGAATTTTAACCTAATTCAAAAATATTTCGCATCCGAAAATTTCCCTTCTACAATAATAAGAAAAATAACTAATAAAACAATAACGCATAGATTTACATCTTAAAGAACAAACATTATACAATAGAGAAGCGTGAAAGAGAGAGGAGGAAAGATACCTTCGATGGCATCTCTGGGAGTCTTAAATCCAAGTCCAATGGATTTCCAAAAGCGATTTCCACCTTTCCCGGGTCTCTTCCCCTTCCCAGTTTTCTTCGAGCTGGGAAAGCGAGGAAAATAAGAAAACTATTCAGCATCAAAAACCACAATGTGGAAAACAAAGTTAATCGTTCTTCCAACTACATATAGCTTACCAGAGGAACACTTTTGGTTGCTTCAAAAACGCCTTCTCGGTCTGCAATACAAATTAAAAAACAAAATCAACGGAAGATCCACAGAAGGACTAAGAACAATTGACAAAGCAAATAATTGAAAAATGAATGACAATCGTACTTGTTCAGCCATGGTAGAGGGATTGCACGGAGAATGCGGCAGGCGAAAGGGTTGGAGTAGCCCACGCAAAAACCCTAATCACTTCTCTCACTGGTGTAAGATAGAAAAGGCTGCTTTTGTTTGTTGAGATCTCCCATTCTGGGCTTTTTAAAGTGGGCTGTTAATTTGCTTGAGATTGGGAAAAAAAATAATAATTAGTTTCATTTTAAACACTAATTAAAAAGTTGATAAATTAAACTTACTGCGTTCTAAATTTTAAATCAATGGTGAAATTAGTTTTTATATGTGTAAACTTAGGTATACAAATTCAAATCCGTAAATTATGAGTTACTAGTAGTATTTTTGTATTTCTGTATACACATAACTTAATTAGTTAGGTTTTGCTAGTTAGGACAAAAATATAATCACATAAAAATAAACTCTAAACCCTAACAAGAACAAGAACATAAAATAAGCGAGTTTGATTTCATGAAAATGGCTTTAATTCATATCACTACATATTTTTTCACGGCTGGTAACTATTATTTGAAACTAGAATTTATTAATTTTATGTTTAAATAATTATCTATATTATTATATAAAAAGGTTGTCATTTTTAATATACATAATATTCTTTTAATTTTACTCTGCAAAATAAATTATTTTTAAAACTAAAATAACTCTTTATCAAATTTACCTTTCAAGTGATTTTTAAACTTAATTATTTATTTTTATTTCACTTTTTTCTTTAAATTTTAATATTTTTGAAATTAAAATACTTATTTGTAAAAAAAAATATCTAAAAAATAAATAAAAACTATTTATCATAAAAATTATTTATATTTACTTTTATAATTATAATAATAATTTAACTTTGTTTATGATAAAAATAAACAAATATACATACATATAAATGCTTCCACTGGTAATAATTTTGAAAATGAATGTTATATCATGACGGTGGTATACAAATGGTAATGAGTAAGATGTTTATAGTGTATAAATAATAAAAATATTATTTAAAAAATCACTTAATTGAAAATCAATTATTAAGCCATCCAGCCACAATTTACGATACGAGCATAATCATTTTATTTATTTTTTCTTAAATATAATGTCATAATCCTTAAAACTTGTTAAATCTTAAAAAAAATATAAATAACAAATAATTCTTAAATTATGCTTTTTATTCTTTTTATTTTTAGGTTTAATTATGCTTTGAGTTTTTGATAAATTTAAGAATTTTATTGAATCATTATAAAATTTGTGGTGTATTGTGTTTTTAAAATTTTAAAAATTTTGAATTATGTTCTTTTATATGACATGACATTAAAGATTTACGATATTTGCATTTTTAAAATCAAACCGTTTATTACATGTACGAAACATATATTCAGAATTATTATGCAAAATCGTGTTATTATGAAGGACGTTTCGTTACAATATATTCATCGCAGTATTGCAAAAGGAAAAATAATTAAATTAAAATAACAAAACATACAAATTTTCACTAGAATTCTTAAAGTAACAAAATTATACAAGTAATTTTACAAATAATGAATATCCATAAACTTAATCCCTATTGACTTGTGTCAAACAAATGTAAATCCTAATTTAAAGAACTATTAATAATTAGAAAATAACTTCACATTATTTCTAATTCTTCTATTATTTTCTTTTTACTTTAACAACCAGATTAAAGAAAGAATAACATTATAACTATAAATTGATGGTTTAATAAAAGAAATGTCCTACTTCAGGCAACCACTAAATTAAATAAAAGGATTACTGCAATATTAAGACATACAGACCAATAGCAACTATTGGAAAAAGGTAACTAGAACGGGTATAGTATACCTGCATCTCAATTATTGCTTTCTTGAAATGAAAATTATTCCTAAAAATGGAGAAATGTTTGATTCAGTTCTTCAATAAAGACCTCTAGGACGCCAAATTTAATTTATCAGATGACTAATCTCAATTCTAATGTTGAATTCTATTACCAATTCCAAGCATAATAAACCGAACTTAGGGGAAGTTCAATTCCAATGCCAGTAACGTACAAGTTGTCACAATTCGGAGAGCAGTCTTCTTAAAATTTGTCTACAGCATGAGAAAATGAAATCACGCTTCATATAAAAAACTAGGAATGAACTTAATACCATATTGACATCTTGAGTTTCACCCCAGATTCTGTTTCTCGTGATGGTAATCTTCCACGACCGCACACTGAACATTACCCTCTATTTCACTCCATCTGCATTAAGAAACCATGACATTATTAAAAATTGCAGTTGTAGTTGAAATTGTAACGAAAATTAATTCAAAACTTGCATTAGGATCATTTTGCAGAAATGTTATTAGATACTTAACGCCCATGTTTTCATTTAACGTCCATACAACTTACAGTGTGGGCAAATAAAAACATCAACCTTCAATCATTAATCTGTATAAACAAGAGAAAAACTGTCGACAAGATTTTGTTCAGAAATTAATCCAGAGATCATAATTACCAGTAGATAAAATTCACTGCAGCTTATACTTCAATATCACACTTCAAAACTTGTAGAGACTCACCATGACAATAATGTCTTACAATGTCGATTTCATGTTTTATGAAACTTTACAGAATCAGTTTATAAGATGATGTTTACTCTCTTTTATATATAATTTGACTATTTTTAGTCAACGTGGAACCTTTAACAATTTGCAATGGGGTCTTCATTAAAAGATAAACACAATCTACTCTGATGTTCAGATAAAGCATCTTCGATAGCTTATTGTCAGGCTGCGCTACAAATTAACCCAGGAAAAGAATATGTAAAAGAAACTAAAAAGACAAAATAGAAAAGAGTAAATTTTTCATTTCCCTCCAATACTAGGAATACTATTTCGTATAACATTGGGGACAGGATTGCATTTAATGGGTCTCTATATGCTTCAAAAAGGAAGACATTTCATTAATCAAAACATATCTTTGAACCATTTAGGTGTTTGGATCTTGTGTTTACTGGGTTCGGTAACAATATCTTCTGCCATTGGGGAGTATTTGTCGTAAAAGTTGGTAACAGTATGAGTTGGCACAGTTGAAGTGCTTGAGGATAGTGGAGGTGTATTTGCCCATTAACATTTTGCCTTGTATAGTGGTAGTGAAAATTGATGGAGCTTGGTAAAGTGTTGGGGAACCGATGAGGAGATGGAGGTGAAGATGGGTCTAGAAAATTTTCTGGAGAGTGCATCCAGCACAAGATCTGTTTTTCCAAGTTCATAGAAAATCTAAAACTGAAATCCCCGTACTTAAGAAGTTCAATTTTTATATTGAGTTTGAACTGCTTTAGTTAAAAGAGAATTGCGACTCTTTCGGATTTGTACTTGGAAAGGGTGCCTTAAAATAGTCTCCATTTTGTTGACAAATTTGGTTAGGCATCAACCTCCCTAGAATATACAAAGGCTAATCGAATACGTGGACACATTTTTTTACGAAAGAAGGCCAAGGGAGGTCCATGTTGATCTAGAACTGAACTGATGGCAAAACTCAAGGCATCAGTTTCAAACACAATGGTTTAGAAAAATTAGGTAGTATTAGTGAAGGTAATTTGGCCATTTGATTCTATAACTCTTCAAATGCTTGTGGATGGTCCATATAATTTAGCTTGAACAAAGGAGATTGGTGAAGGGAGAGGCGTAATGGGAAACAAAAGGACAGTATAAATCAGTGAGGCAAGGGAAGTCTCTGAATGCCATAAGTGTGTGGCTCCAACCATTGGAGTATATAGCTTGAACTTTGTCTTGATCCGAGGATACACTTGCAGATGCAATGATGTGTGCTAAGTAGTGCACTGAATTGATGCAAAATTGTACTTGAAGAACCTCACAAAAAAATTGATTACAGGATAATAACTTTAAAACTAAGTGTAAGTGTATGACATGAAAGAGATAATCAGGACTGTAATGTAGTGTGTGTGTGTGTGTGTATAAAAACAGGAGTAATTGGTGTAAATGTGGCCTGAGTAAATCACTCAAAGCTGATTGAAAAGAGAAAGGCTATTTCTGAGGCCAAATGGCATTACCAAAAATTTGTAATGGTCACCCGATGTGTGAAAGGTTGTTATGTCTGTCTTCAGGAAATACTTGGATTTGGTGAAGTCCCGAGTGTAAATCAAACTCAGAAAAAATTGTAACAGCATATAACTCAACCAGGAGTTCATCAATAGAGTAAGAGAAAGAGTTGGTGCTACCTGTAACAATGTCTTCATTAACATATCGCGGATGATGTAGGAGATGATATCTCTCTGGAAGTGTGGGTGATAATGGGGATGCTTTGGTGTAAGGCCTTGTAGCAGGAAAAAAACTAAATTGTGAGTGGTTATGAGAGATTGAACTTGAGATGGGAATTATATGAAGTTTGGTTCGTGATGTATGGGAGGGAGTGGAATATTGGAGGGTGAGGGTGTTATGGGAGTAATGTGTAGAGATTGAATCGTGAGGACGTGAAGTGAGGAAATAAATTTGTTACGAAGGAGGTTGCACAACCGACGGAAAGAGATTGGTGGAAGTTTGGAAGGTGAGTCATCTTGGCGGGTAAAAATAGTATTGGAATGGGTGAGGGAGATGTTGGGTATAGCAAAACTGGCAGTAAAGTGGAGTGATTGTGTAGCCAATCAATAAGCAATATGACATCAACACCCTCAATGGGTATTAAGTAAAATGGCATTTGCAAGTGACAAGAAGGTTGTCAATGGGCCCTATCTGTGTATTATTTGTAGAGAATGTTGGCCAGCAAGTGCTTCCGCAGAGTGTTGTAAGTGTAATAGAGGTTGGGGGAGTTTGGGGTTTAGGGACCAAAGGGGAAGACACATCATCAATGTCATCGATGTCAAAAGATTCATCGTCAATTAAAATAAAAAATCGGGAGTGGGTGCACTTGTGAGTTGGGTAAATACAATTGTAGCATAAGTAGTGCTCAACATTCTTGCTATTAGAATGCTAATGGTAGGGGTGTGGGAGTTAGTGTTGTGGGCAGGCTTAGAATCTTCAATTTTGGCCACAATTAGTTTTGCTAATCTAATGGCTTTTGGATAGCAAGTTCATGGCGCATTTCGGGGATTAAACCAGAAATGAAACAATTTAGAATGACCTCTATGGGTAGACCTAGTACTCTATTGCATATCTTTTCAAAGAGGAGGGGACAAAGTGAAGTCACAGTGTATGGTTGAGTGAAGGATGACCAAGTAGTGAATTGAGAGTTATGGTGCATCCATTTATACCAACTAAAGACATCACCTTTCCATATGAATAGGCCATGTTAAGGCTCTGGTCTAGGGAGATCAGATAGAAGGAAAAAACTATTATGTTTGAACAAGTTGATCAAGGGGTTCTAGACCATCAGAGTAGGCTAGTTGAAATTTGGGACGGTGGAAGAAACATGGAGGTTGAGGAAAGGAAGAAAAGGGAAGGGTTGTAGGAACAACAATGGGTGGTTGTTGAGGGTGTTGAGGTTATAGATGAAGTAGGGGAGTGTGTAAGGGGAATAGCTGTTGTGGTCAAGTGGAGATGTGTGTGTGTGTGTGTGTGTTGTTTGGGGGATGGAAGGGAGCAAAGTTTTGGAAAGCCTGAAGAAGTAATGCATGACAAAGGTGGATTAGTGGTGACCGGTAAGAACATATAGAGAGGGAGGTAAAGTTGTTGTGGTTGAGGTGAGGGTGTCATGTTTGGAGGTGATTGGCTGGTTAAAGTATGGATACAAGCAGTAAAACCTAGTGTTGGAGATTCTTAAGTTGATAGAAAAGTTTCATGAGAGTTGGCAATGGTGTGGAAAGATAGTTGGAGTAGTTGATGACAGCTGCCTTGAGCTTCCATGTGGGGGACTGCATGGCTTACAAAAGGTCATGGATGCTTTTTAGGGATTGGTCTCCTTGGTGGATGGGACGGAAGCAACAAAAATGTTAAGCAGCACTACAAATTAACCTATAAAAGGAATACGCATAAGAAAAGTAAAGACAAAAAATGTAAAGGGTAGTAGATATTTCATTTCCTTCAAACTGTAGGAACTATCGTACATATGGCATAATGAGCCTCTCTAGGCCAGTATCTAATTAATTAAAAACAGTCTTTGAATAATTTAGGTACTCGGGCCTTACATTTATTGGGCTCAGTAACACTTATTCTAGATCATATCAGGTTGGGCCTAACAAGACAATCAAAAACTTTTTCCTCCCCTGAAAACCATACTGGGGATGATCCAACAGGATCCCACATGGACTGAGAATGGCAGACTCCGTGGGACATCCTTAGAAAGAAAGAGATTCAGATATCAGGTTTGCACTCACACTCCCTCTTATACAACCTCTAATACTGAAGCTTTCACCCACTTAAGGGTTGGAATGCCTTTGAATTTTGTAATTACTCACCCCCTCTGCCCCTCGTTTAGGAAGCAAGGAGAATGGAACTAACGCTATGAAAGATTATCAAACCCAATAAGCTTAATCATTGTGGTTTAGAAAATCTCTTGAACAAATCCACTCTGTATGCATTTAAACATGTTCCTTTCTGATAGACCCCCAGAATTAAGAAGTACAAGATAGTTCTTGTATGTTTATTATGAATCGATCTGCCCTACCAATGTAGTAGAAACAGGTAATAACAATGTACAAAGCACCAAGGTCTTTCGAGAGGACCTTTCTCTCCTAACTCCCTTCCCTCCTAACAATCAAAACTCTCCAGAAAACTAAAAACAACCTAATCACAGACTACATATATAATAGTCTCTGTTAGGCCTGTTACAACAACAGGAGATTATAACTACCTCCTTATTTATTTCTCCTAGTATAAATTATACCACTGAACCTATCAATACCCCACCCTAGGAGTTTCACCTTGTCCTCAAGGTGA